>NW_019029046.1:0-184932 GCF_002105155.1 Lobosporangium transversale | reverse complement strand
AAAGTTGATCTCACATAACTGCAACAGCAGCATCTAAGGAGCATGGACTTTGATAAGAACTGGTCAGACATAAAGAAAAGCGAAGGACTGAATCCTTTAAAATACATTTGCAAAAGTGTCTGAATGAGTTGAAAAGTTAGTAGCAGAAAGTATTGAGGCGCTTTTGCTCGGTAGTGCCAGTCTGTTTATCTCAACAGGTGACATCTATGAAAGATTTAGGACTTGAGAAAGCTCAGAAAGCCGCATACGACTACGGGATTTGCTCAATCCTTCAAGTTGCTGGAGAAAACAAGGGAGATAAGATGGATGCCCCAATACTGCAGTTTTCGCTACCTTCTTCTTTCAACACACAAACTGGATTGCTCTCGAAGCAATCCGAGTTCAAAAGCGGTTCAAGTGAGAGTAAGTATCGAAAAAAAAAAAAAAAAAAAAGCTTTGTTATTTTTTTTTTTTTTATTTTTTTTTTTCACGCAAGCGAGGTCCCTTGGATACGAAGTTGTTGGTGTCCATAGGCGTTGTGCCAGCGCCGAATGCCCCTGCTCAAGTGCAATGCATCCCTGAAAAGCCATGGTAACAGGTGCAAATATTGTCGAAGTTGTCAGATGTATTTTGATCGCGACATGATCCGGGGACATCGCGCCTTAATAGTTGCTTCATGTTATACACATGTTGTCTTTTTATAAAAGAAAATGGACAGAATATACTGTATCAACCTTCCGCGCAAGCAAAAGGATGCTACAATATCGGTTCTTTTGATTAGCTTTCTTTTAAAGGAAGAGAATCGAAGATGCTCCTTATTTACTTTTTTTTGTTGTAATTGATTTATCAAGTCAGCAGTTTGTGTAATACCTCCACCACTAATTAACCGGAGAAGTTGGTGTCAGAGAGCAGAGGCAGATTGGCCGGGCGAAGTGAATACAGTTTCTCTCTTTTCCTATTTTTCTCCAGCTGATTGATAATCTGACTCAAAGCGATATCAATACCGGCTATGACACATAGCACATCAAAGTCCTCTCCTTGATGGACACAGACATGGCGATATCTCTAGACTGTTGCCAGGATGGTACTAAGGAGTAGGAAGGCAGGTACACCGTTGAGTGGATTGATCTTCGTCGGGTTGACATAGAAATAGCATTTCCAGTAGGAAGGCTGACCCCTTATTTCTCGATTGATCATGTGACTACATCCAGGTGCACCAAAGTGACCAAACTCAAACTCCTACAATTTACACTCTGGTCAACACATCTGGACAAGTCGCACATTGAGCTTCTCTCCAAACTTCTCAATGAGTTCGATACCCGAGCTGGGCGGGATTTCCGCTACATCAAATGATTCAGTCACACAAAAACAGCCTAACGTTTTCACGAGCCATTCTGACTTAAACAAACACGACGAACATGCAGCAGATTCGAGAAATAGTGAAGAAGACGACGGGGAAAAAGAGAAAGAGAAGAAGGAAGAAGACAAGGAAGAGGACGAGCAAGAAAAGGAAGAGGAAGAAGAAGAAGAAGAAGAAGAAGAAGAAGAAGAAGAAGAGGAGGAGGAGGAGGAGGAGGAGGAGGAGGAACAAGGAGAAGAGGAAGAAGATGAGGAAGAAGAAGAGGAAGAAGAGGAGGAGGATGAAGAAGAGGAGGAAGAGGAGGATGAAGAAGAGGAGGAAGAGGAGGATGAAGAGCCAAAACTGAACTATCAACGACTTGGTGCAGGGATTGGCGACATGCTCAAAAAGGATTCCGCAAGCGCGACGACTGTATCTGAGCGCTTCTTGGTAAGCATTTGATTGCAAGTAATATTGTTTCTTTTATCATGGAATGTGCGGAATAGCCCTCATCAACGCGTATTTATAATTTCTGCTTAAACTCATTTAGGCAATGGGAACTCACTGGGGAGTCGTTCACATCATGGATTTTGAGGGAAACGAGAATCAAAAGTTTCAGGCCCATCAGGCCACGGTGAATGACCTTAGTGTGGATTTAGATGGAGAGTATATTGCTAGTGCTTCTGATGATGGTAATTGAATCGCGCAAGCTATCCACGATTTTCTTCCAATTGCTACCCTATTGTTACGAAGGAGCAAAAACCCTTTCTCAAGTACACAAGCTGCAATTTGCAATATTTTACAATTATATTGTTAATAGGCAAGGTCGTAATCAATGGATTGTTTCAAAGTGAAAACCAAGTTTTCAATTACAAACGTCCTGTGAAGGCTGTCGCCCTCGAACCACATTATGCTCGATCTAACTCTCGCCAATTTGTCTCAGGAGGCATGGCAGGACAACTTATTCTCAATGAGAAAGGTCAGAACAATATGAGTAACAGAGATAGTAAAAGAAGCATTTTTTTTTTTTTAAACAAATGCGCAATTCTCATCATTCTTTTTTGCCTGATAGGATGGCTCGGTAACAGGGACGTTATACTGCATTCAGGAGAAGGCCCCATCTATGCAATTAAATGGCGCGGCAATCTGATAGCATGGTCTAATGATTTGGGAGTCAAAATTTACGACACTACAACCGAACAACGTATCACTTTTATTGATCGACCTGGGTCTAGCCCAAGAGCAGATTTATTTAAATGTAGATTATGCTGGAGAAATGATGTAGAACTGTTGATCGGATGGGCTGCACTGGTCAAGATTGCTGTAGTTAAGAGCCGACCCAAGGATCAAATCAAGGCAGGATTTCCAGCACAATATGTCGAAATTACGACAATGTACGTAATGATGGCTCCTTCAAGTTATATATTATACTCAATAATAGGTTGAAAACTGACTGGACGCTGAGTGTCTCTTGTAGGTTCCAAACCGATTTTATCGTATGTGGCATTGCACCTTTCAAAGATATGCTACTGCTTATGGCCTATGTAGTTGATGACATTGATGAAATTGCTCATGTTACTGGCGCGGAAAGGAATGTGCGCAAGGTAAAGCCTTTTTTTTTCTTAATTCTGGTCTACGAATATTTTCTCTTCTCATATGTCACTCATAAGATAATATTGCTTTGTAATTGCGTCTATCTATATTATAGCTTGCGAAGCGACCTGAGCTGAGGATTATCAACGCTTATAATGAAGAGATTAGCTCTGATGCTTTAACTCTACATGGATATGCACATTACCAGGCCAATGACTACATGTTTGAATATCTGACATCACAGGATATGTTTTACATTGGTAGCCCAAAAGACCTTGTTGTTGCAAAAGAGCGTGACCTTGACGACCATATTGAATGGCTCATGGAGCGCGAACGCTATGAAGAAGCCTTGGGACATGCTCGTGAAGCGCAAGTCTATGGGGGCAGCAAGAGATTCAATGCAAGTGAGATTGGGCAAAAATATCTCGGTTGGCTCCTTGATCGAAGTAAGCAGAAACATGACATTGTTGATCGTAACAGAATGTGGTGTTTTCATATGATTGCTATACTAACTACTATGCGGTTATATCTATTTTGTGTTTATGCATCACCAGATGAGTATGGTAAAGCAGCAGAACAATGCCCCAGCATCCTTGGTCAAGATGCGGAACTTTGGGAGCATTGGATTTATGCGTTTGCCGGTGCTAGACAACTAAAGGCTATCGCCGGATATATACCATTCAAGGAGCCTACGCTCAGTAGCACCATTTATGAGCTTGTCCTTAATCATTTCCTTTTGCATGACCATCAGGTATGTCTTAACACAATTTAAAGTGAATGACGGTGATACTATATACTAATGATCAATTTTATGGCACTAACAGTCTCTGAACAAACGGTGCACAATACACAAAAGTCTTTATTCAAGACTGTTAAAAGTTTTCCACCCGGACTTTATAATATCCAAAATGTTATTGCAGCTGTAGAAGATCGCCTCAAGAAAGACAAGGACAACGTGCTTCTCATGGAATCTCTTGCAGAACTGTAAGATCAAAGGAACAAAGCATCCTGCTTTCGCCATTTTGGAATTTTGAGGAATTACTATATTTTGGATTATTGCTAATGGAGACCGATCATTTTCACTTGATCATTATTAGATATACCCGAGATGGCCGTGCCGACCGCGCACTTGAATATTTCTTGAGGTTGAGGAGACCAAACGTTTTTGATCTCATCCGTGGGCACGACTTATTTTCTGCAGTGCGCGACAAAGCTGTACTCTTAATGGAGTTTGATCAATATTTGTACGATCAGGAGAAAAAGAAGCGAGAGGAAGCACGGGCGAAGGAGAGTGATAAAGCTAAAGATATGTCTGAGAAGGCTGAAATACCACAACCTCACGATCCGACAGCGGAAGAAGAGCTTGTCAAAGGACCTGCTGTACAACTTATGGTTCAGCACACAGAGGAGATTCCGGTAAAGTTATATATATATACATATATATATAAAGGTTTGTTAGCAATAGACCATCTAATATGCATCTGAAATCTAGATCAAAAGAGTCGTTCCGCAACTCAAGAGCCACCCTCGTCTGCTGCATATTTACTTGGATGCGCTTTTTTTGCGGGACCCGCATCTTAGTTTTGAGTTCCATGATCTTCAAGTGGTTCTTTATGCAGATTATGCACCGGGCAAGCTAATTGATTTTCTAAGAGCCAGCAATTACTATTCATTAGAAAAGGTATTCAGCTTTTCTTCCTTTGACATGAAGAATTGACATAAGAGATATTTATTTCCACTTACTTTCGTGTGTGAATAGGCTTACCGTGCTTGTGAGCAACGTGATCTTGTACCAGAAATGGTATTCTTGTTAGGCCGTATGGGAAATAACAAAAAGGCATTAATGCTGATCATTGAGCGTCTTGGCGACGTGGAGCGTGTAAGAGAAAACGTCTTAAATCCTGTCTCGATCTTTTTGCGCTCTGTGCGACGCTGTCATAAAACATAGTTTGACCTTTTTCATTATTGCTCCATATTCCTAGGCAATTAATTTTGCAAAGGAACAAAACGATGACGATCTTTGGGAAGATCTCCTCAAGTATTCCATGGATAAACCACGTACGTATACAACAGAGAGCATATTGCACTCCTTGGGGACTATATCTTCGCCATTTTTTTACTAAAGCTTTTTTCTTTTGACGGCTAGATTTTATTCGCGGTCTGCTCCAGAATGTTGGCACAGAGATTGATCCAATTCGCTTAATTCGCCGAATCCCCAATGGACTTGCGATTCCTGATCTGCGTCCTGCACTCTTGAAGATCTTGCAGGATTTTAATCTCCAAATGTCCTTGCGTGAGGGCTGTAGACGCATTTTGGTCAGTGATAGTGTTGCTATGGCTGATCAGTTGCAGCGATCTCAGAAGCGAGGAATTTCTTGTTCAGGTACAGTTACTGCAAGAAACAAGGTCATTTCCACTAAGGATGCGGAAGTCAGAACATTATACAAGATACTAAAAGCTTTTCATCTCTAGAAGAAACACTGTGCGCTCGCTGTCAAGAGCCTATTTTCATCGCAGGCGAGAACCGGCTTCCTGGGACATCCATCTCGACATTCGTGATGTTCTTTTGCAGACATGCATATCATGATCGATGCTTATTCATGGATGATCAAGATACGATGCCTAAAATGAAGTCGACCCTAGCAAAGGTCACACTCAGGGCTAAAGCGAACCATGCGGCTTTAGTACGTTCAAAGCGTGGTCGCACACCTTGCCCACTCTGTGTAGATCAAGCAAAAGTAGACATTAGTGCACGATAATTACTATCACTAGGGTAGACTATCATAAAGACCTCAACAAGTACGATTTCTTTCGTTTGCAAATTGATATAGTTGTTTATTTTGCAGTGTCTCGAAAATATAATATTAATTGCTACGTCGAAAGCTAAGTAGCCGCTTGATACTGAAACTGAGCTAGCTGTTGTAATTGCATTTGTTCGTGTCTGAGCAACATTCCTCCTTGAGATGACTGTACATCCACTTGTGCACGAAGTTCACGGACCTTCATTTCGAGGACATGACGCTGGAAAATCATTTCCTTCAGTTTCTTGTATGCCATAGCTGAAAGCATCTCAAATTTCTCACGAGTGTCTTGCATCGCAATTACTGTCCGCATCCGTGCCCTGGTTTCTGCAACGAGGTCACGTTGCAGCGATGCGAGTTGGGCTTGCAACAGGGCGTTTTGTTGACGAAGTTGGACAATTTCATTGGATTCCATGGATACAGTACAAGACATTGATGTCGGTGTGCTATCAGCGTTAATAGTCGCTGTTGCCATAGCGTCGCTCAATTTAGGGCTTGTGTTTGTGCCGGTATTAATATTATTATCCTCAATGCTTTGTCCTGGTAGGGAAGAGGATATGAAAGGCGATACTGGGGAAGTAGGACTAGTAGCCGTGCTGTTTAAGACCGCAGTCTTAGCTTCAGCAGTAAGTTGTTCATTACTATTTTCTCCCCCGCACGAGCAATTCCTTTTGTGAGGTGATGAACAAGATTTGCTACTAGCTTGCGTCAATGATGTGACATCGCTGGTCGAGGTTCCAGCATCGCACGACACTTTCAAGGTGCTGTGATGGCTGATGAGGCCGGATGAAGAACAGACCCATGCTTTTGGCTCGAGATCGCACACGAAATCCTTAATGGGCTCTGTCTGAGTATGAACGGGTCGCATGATGCAATGCTGGGTCTGGATCTGGACGTGGCGAACCTTCTTGCGGGAGACCGGCTTGGGAAGGATGATATCTGAATAGTCATTTGTGGAGGAAGATACTGATGCTTGTGCATGGCTACTAGAAAAATTAACAGGGATTGAGGTTGATTTGATACCGCCCTGGAGCTGCTTTTGTTGTTGTTTGGCTTTGTGGGAGGCAATGCGTTGCACAAGTGCTTCTGAGACAATCCCCTCATCCAGAGGTACATTGATCATTGGGGCACAGAAGGTGACCTTGTTTGTGCATGTGGAGCTACCTCTTGAGAGATCTGAGCTTGCATTGTTTGGCATATTGTCAGCCCCTGAATTCCTTAATATTGTGGAAAAGGACCGTTGAAGATCCGAGGTTGCGCCCCCTTCTGCTCTTTCTGCTCCTGTGGACGATAAACCATGCATTGGGAACGGTTCGTCTCCTAACGCGCCTCCTTGCAGTACGATAGAGCGACGAACTCCTGCACTTGCACCCGCAGCTTCATCCAATTGGTTGCTCGTTATCGACGCTCTCTTAGGCTCATCTATCAAAAAGGACTCATCTAAATCATCAGGAACTTGGCTCTGGCGTCTTGAAGTCACATATAATGAATTAGCTGCTGGACGAGCCGCATGTCCGACAGCCCTTTCTTCTCCTCCATTCTTATCACGTTTGTCTTCCTCGAGCTCATTATAATCTACTGCGATCATGATATATTTTTTACCATTTGGTATGGCAGCAGCTGCAACATCACTCTTGTTGCCACCATTTCCACTCACAGTATTCACGTTGCTGTTGTTGGTACGTGGTAAAGGTGTGGTATGTAGGCTATTTCTTTGATTGCTTTGACTGCCAGTCCCAACAATTCCCGCATTGTTATTTAGTACCATGGCTGATTTCTTAGGACGAAGGCGCTGTAAGATTGATTTTTTCTTTTTTTCATCATCGCCTCCACCAATAATTGAAGACGTCTTTCCCTGTAAAAGTGTTGATGATGTTGCTGTTGATAGTGCTCCCCCGGAAAACGCTCCTAGTCCTGAAGTAGTCCCGACACCAGCACCAGCGGTGACAACTAGATCAGATGGTGGTGCTGACTTGAAGAAATCAACCAAGTCTTGTGTGGTTTTACGTTGAGCTTTGTAGTCAGCACTCAAAAGACCACCATCTTCTTCATCACTCTCATTGTCGTTGAAATCCATTGCAGCAGCTGCACGAGGTTGTAAACTTCTGACTGTAGAGGCTCGTTTAATGGTGGCCGCAGATGGAATCGAAGGTACCGAGCTTGAGCAGCTGTTGGGTTCTACAGCTATGTTTGAGGTAGTGTCACTAACGCCAGTCTGGATGGACGAGCGGAATGAGTTCATATTATAGAGGGAGAGGATGGGCAAGAAAATGGAGTTTTTTTATTCACGAAAGCGGATAGGATGAGGGAAGGAAAATGTTGATTTGTTGGAAGAAAAGAGTATAATAGTAATAACGATAGCAATGGTAATAAACTGTTTTGTTGTAGTGATTAACATCTTACCGGCCTTCACGAAAAGTGGACTTTGACGTTAACGGTCTTCATTATATGCTTTAAAGCGAGCATCTGGTTTTACCAAAAATAACGGAGGCAGAAATGGAAACATTCGTAAATATGAGAGCAATCCCCCCCCTCCTTTTTAAAAACTGTGCATATCATTCAAAATACTCGCATGTTCCAATTAAAATGATCCAAGAAATCATTATTAGTTTGACTTGCCTCAATTCACAGCTATACGACAGAAGACAAATAGATATACATTCTTAGGGAGAATTTGAATGAGGTTGAACGCTGGTTGAATCACCAGGAATGATCTTAAGATCTTAAGAATATAGAGAAATAAAATACGTTCATAAATATAAAGGAATATCATCTTTATTATTTCTGCTCATGGTTATGTGGTGCTGCTTCAAGTGTCCTAAGTTCCCTCAAGAAGAGCTTGATGACTCGTTTGCCCGAGTTCAAGTTCTGCAGCCGGATCCTCTCATTGTTCAGATGCGCTTGATCAGATGACTATTATGCAAAGGCCAAAAAATAAAATAAAATAAGTAATAATAATAAAAATAAAATGGAAACGAAAGAAATTGCTTTATTTGAATAGATTCTGAGTTTATCTCTTACCTGACCCATAGGAATATGAACAGCAGCGGCGCCCAACCGCTTTTCGAGCCATCGAATTGCTGGGACAGACCCACCTTCTCGGATGAAAAGAGGTTTTTGACCCCACTCTTCTTCAATCGCTAGCTCGGCAGCCTTGAAGAACCGATCTTCAGTGTCGCCTAACCACCAATCGGCAACTACTTTAATGTTGATCTGTATGCATCCAAGGAAAGAGTTATGTAATTCTGTGAGATGGCATCAAGCTTGGTCAACTTCAGACAACACGCATTATAATGAAAAATGTAGAGTGTGATACCTCAATCTCGTTCTCGGTCTGTAGCTGTTCAAAAACCTTACGCACATGTTCCTCAAATGACTTTGTAATGTCTGCTACTTTTTGATCAGGTACAATACGCATACTGACTGAAGCCTTGGCTAGGCGGGGGATGACGGTCCTATTCTTTGGTCCTGAAACATCAACTTGATGAATGGTCAAGGATGGATTACGCCATCTCGCCATCAGCTTTTTCTTGAGTTCCTCTCTTGTAACCCCAGTTGCAAGAGGGTCCCAGTGGCGCTGACCAGCAGGGTTATTGAACATGTCCTCGACAATTGGATCGTAAAGTGCGTCTTCGTGTGACGTCAGAGGACGGATACAATCATAAAAACCTAAAATATCAAAGGATAGTACGTGATACGTGCCAGGATCAGCATACGCATTTTCGAAATAAGCTATTAAATTTATATAATCAAATTTTAAGACTAAAGCCTTACCAGGGATCTTGGCCGTTCTGTCTGAGTTGATGAGCTCCGATAGCACCTTCACCATATCGATCAGAGGCTCGGAGACTGCGCCACCATCAACACCAGAATGTAGATCCACATTCTTGCTAGTGATAGTCAACGTTGAGTGGATGACGCCTCGAAGCCCATACGTTAGACAGGGGATATCTTCTCCTAGCCAATATGAATTGCTGCAGTCCGAAACGAGGTATAGACTTTAGCAGCAAGTTTAAAAAGTGGGAAACTGGAGAGCTTCCCATCATCATGTCATTTTCCACTCTAACCTTAGCAAGATAACGTCCGCCTCTTGAAATAGCTCAATATTTTGCTCAACAGCTTGGAAGAAGCCCACACTTCCGTTTTCTTCTTCGCCTTCAATCAAAAACTTGACATTGACATCCAGTTGTTGTTCTTCCTGTAGCTCGCTAGCTGCGAAGATACACGCGAGGATTGGTCCTTTATTATCTGACACTCCACGTCCGTACAAGTATCCGTCCTTTCCTGTCATCTGGAATGGAGGGTAGTCCCACTTCTTTATATCCGCCGCTATTACATCGTAGTGGCCATACACTAGCACGTTAAGGGGACGGGCTCGGCCACCAGATTCTGCGGACCTTGCGCTAAATTGCCCATATACCAATGGATTGTGTCCAGGAGCGCCAGGGATAAGTCGAGATTCAGCACCGAGTTGCTGTAGCACTGCTTTCAGGAATTTTGCGCCACGACGGCATTCCTCCAGCTGCGATGGGATACCAGAAACTGTTGGCATTGCAATCCATTTCTCTAATGCGTACAACATCACATCTATTGTTATCCCACATAAAATTGAGTGTTAGTTTACTTCGTATTCTTTTTGAGGGCTGTCATGACATAAAATCGCTTGACTTTGAGATCGCACCTTCTGCAGTCGGCTCTACAGACTCTGTCTGGGCGCTTCCTTCCGTGATAGGCCAAAACTGAATAACATAAAGAAATTCTTAAGCATCTATGCGTCCTGAAAGAGATATACGGCATTTAAAATACTTGCTACAACTTTAATTCAACGTATTATTTACCTTAATAAGTTTGTCGCTGCCTCCACTGACCAAGTAGTTCTGCGTACTAGTCAATGAGAGCACGCTTCCCTTGTGGTCGCGCCAGGCTTTCAGAGGCTCAAAGCTTCTATTCCATTGCTAATAAAGTAAAAAAGATTAGCTTTTTTCCTAAATGTAATTTTAAATGCAGCACAAAGTTTAAACACTGGATGTAGAAAGCGCATCAGTGCATACCTTGACAACGCCATCTGCAGATGCGCTATATACTTGAGAGCCTCGCACCTCCAGGGACAGAACATCATCCTACCATTAGTTTTTTTCCCATTAAAATAACAAGTCAGAAAATAAATCCCTATTACCTTTTCAGTAACTCAGTAAGTATCGTTATACTTACCTCATGCGCAATAAGCGACCGGATCAATTGAAAGGTTTCTAGATCGAAAATCTATATCCAGTTTATTAGAAGTGATTGCTTAAATAAAAACAATTATATCCTCTTATGATATAGTCTTTAGATCCTCCATCTCTGTGAAATCATACCTTAATATTGCCGCCTTGCGAGCCACAAAAAAGGAAGCCATCATGAAGAGCCAAGGTCAATGTACTGGCATCCACACCTGCTTTCAACGTCCTCAAATGTTCGATTGGTCTACTCTTGCTAATATTCCATAGCTATAATTCTCGAGGAAAATGCTTTAAACTGAACTGACATTTTTCACATGAGAAAAACAAAAAAGCCAAATGAACTATATAGTCATATCTATACCTTGATATCACCTTCACCAGAACCGGAAAACAAAATTTCGCCTCCCACGTTAGGTACTTTTCCGAGCAATAGGCAGTACACATACCCAAAGTGACTATTGAGTGAGATGCAAGAATCAGGGATGCTTCGCCGAATCACATGTTCCTCAGGATCCTTTGCACTAATATCTCCCTCAAAAAATGTCGGTAGTTGTTGGCGAAGAGAATGTGTGATATTTGGTGATTGTGGAACATCCAATACCGATTCTGAAAAATCGAGCCACTATTTTGGAAGGATAAAAAAGGTAAAATACAATTAATGAGGAGATGCGAGCCTTAATGGTAATTCAAGTTGCAGTAATTAGCCATATCCGTAATTTATGGCTCAATATCATTACCTGGATGCTTGTATTCTGACATCCGATGTACATAGTATTCAATGTCTCCGAGAAAACTACTGAAAATACATCGCCAACATCTTGGCTTGAATGAATATGGTATAAGCAACGGAATGTCTCAGTATCCCATACCCTCACAGTGCCGTCGCCTTTAGAAGCAGTAAAGATTGCGCTGTAAGAATTGGAGAAAAAAAAAGGAAAAGAAAAACGACTCTTTTTTTTTTTTTTTTTTTTTTTTGAATAGGAGGGCTTTGGTCTATTTACCAGAGGAACTGAATAACCATCTACCGTCAGCACGCAAGGTTAGGCAGAGAATACTTCCGAGATGTCCCTTGAGATTTGCCTTGAGCTGAAAGTGAGCTAAGTCCCAGACCTACACAAGGGGTGTAGTAGATATAAAGCGTTTATTGTTTTTGCTCAATTGGACGATTTTGTAGACTGTTACTGACACACAATCACGACATTTTTGGAGAATTTGACTGCTGATCAAACATACATGGATATCAGAGCCGTGAACACCCTGACCACCACTGAAGAGTAGCGTCTCAGTCGCAGCCAAAGACAACACCGAATCCTCCTCCTGAGTCAGGGTGTGGATGCTCTGCTGTGATTGGCCGTTGAGGCTGGATAAAGAAGGCCGAGAGAGACTCGCTAAATGAATTGCATGAAAATATGGCGATATAAGGCAAGTTGCATGCAATATAATATTTTTGTTATTATTTACTCATTCCATGAAATAAAGTAGAGTAAAGCATGACATGAAACAAAGTTGATCCATACAAATGTCAAAACGAGAGGACATTGGTTCAATGAATGGCAATGGGGAGATAGAATAAAGATAGAATAAAGAAAGAATAAAGAATAAAGAGAGAAATTGAGTTGCACACCAGCCACTGATTTGTACATAAACTAAGACGAAAGGGGCTCTGCCATCTGTTGCCAACCTGGAGTATCTTTATCAGCCTCATGACTTTAAAATGCTTCCTGTGTTACTTAAAAGCCCGTTTTCTTTCCTTTGTTTCCTTTACTTTTTTCTTTCTTCACTCGCACACATTTCTTCTTCCCCATTCCCACATTCTGCGATCGTTCATTCTATTTTCCACAATGTCTTTATCTCATGCTGATCCCGAGGTTATTTCGCGTCTCACTGACGCCTTTACTCTTCCCACTTCAGCCTATGATGCCCTGGTCGATCAATTCATCAAGGAGCTTAATCAAGGTCTAGCTCATAAAGGCCAGATGGTACACAGACTATTGCGTCTTACATCATATCAGCGCCAGGTCTAGTCAGTGCAACCGATTGATCCAATTACTTTCTTACTTTCTTACTTTGTTATATTAAACTGGATTGGATTGAATATGGTCAACGAACGCTTTGATCCGTAAAAACAGCCCATGATCCCCACATTTGTTTATGAACTACCCACTGGTGAAGAGACTGGAGAGGTTCTATCTCTCGATCTTGGTAATCAAAGACCAGAACAACGTTCAATAAAGTGAAGCTAGTCGCACAGACACTTTTTCTCCACACTGAGAATATACTCACGCGTAATTTTTCATATTTTAGGTGGAACAAACCTTCGTGTGTGCAAAACGACTCTCTTTGGTAAAGGTCAATTCGAGATTATTCATAAAAAGTGGGCCATCTCTGATGCTCTCAAGAAGGGTCCAGGCAAGGACCTGTTCGCTTGGATCGCAGATAGGATCGAGGAGTTCCTGGCACATCAGTGTGGTCACAATGACAAGGAGAAAATCTACCCTCTTGGTATGACCTTCTCCTTTCCCTGTGAACAGCTCGATATCAACGTGGGAAAGCTATTATTTTGGACTAAAGGTATCATTCGTTAATCGCGCTCTTTATTTTAACCATAATAATAAAATCTTTACTTGCACTAATTTTTTTTTTTTTTTTACATCTGTACATTTATTTTTTAAAAACGGCAGGCTTTAGAGGTAATGACATCTTAGGACAAGATGTCGTAAAGATCCTTCAGGATTGTATTGATGCAAAAAAGCTCAATGTCATGGTGAATTCGCTAATCAACGACACTGTTGGCACTCTTTTGGCCACAACCTATAAACATCCTGGCTGCGAGATTGGCATCATCTTTGGTACTGGAACCAACTGCGCTTACCTCGAAGAGCAGTCCCAGATCACGAAAATTAAGTCCGATGCTTCCAACTCTACGGCTCTTACGGATCAACAGCTCATTAATACTGAATGGGGCTCGTTCGGAAACAAGAGCGGTATACTTCCTATAAACGAGTACGACGTGCATCTTGATGCCAAAAGCAGCCAACCAGGCAAGCAACTATACGAAAAAATGGTTTCCGGCTTATACATTTCAGAGCTGGCCCGTATCGTCTTCCATGATCTGGCTTTAAATGGCAAACTTTTTGTTGAAGAATCTGGTCATTTCAAGTCTTCTGAGGAGTTGGGGGATTTGGCACTCAAAGAGCGTTTTGATGGTGCTATGATGGGTGCGTTGGAAGGAGACGAATCCGCTCAGTTGGATGTAATTGAGAACCATTTCTTGAGCAGCTACAACCTGAAAACGTCACTCTCAGATCGCGAGACAATCAAGTATATCTGTCAATTGATTTCTACTCGGGCTGCCCGTCTTTCAGCGGTTGGTATTGCAGCACTGATCAAGAAACGTCAGATGTTGACCAAGCCTAACCAGACGATTGTGGGCATTGACGGTAGTCTCTTTAATAAGTATCCCAACTTTAGACCCCACATAGAGGGTGCCCTCAACGAGATTTTTGACACAGCAACGGTGAAGGCTAAGATCGCTCTGATCAGCGCAGAAGATGGAAGTGGCGTGGGAGGAGCCATTGCAGCACATTTGACATGCAAGCAGAAAGGACTTCCAGTTTGAGTGCACTTTACTTTGTGTTGGATATAGTGGCCGTTCATTTCGACTGTAATAAGCCCGGCGTGGAAATTTTGCCCTTGTGCAATCAATAAATTCCATCATACCTCCCCAGCTTGATCTATGGCTCATGTTTGTATTTTATGCAGTTTTATTAATAGACGGCATTTGATCTGGTACAAGATTGGAATTGTATGAGAAACACGTGCTTTAATGTTGCTGTAAATAATAGGTGTATCTTTGTTTAAGGGACAAAAAGATAGACACAAAATCAGGAAAAGACAGGACAAAGAGTGTCAACAAGAATAACAAGAGGAAATAGAGGCAAATAACCTTGACGACAAACAGCGCCATAGGATGCCAAAAGAGAAGATGGGGGCTTTATAGGTGAGCTTACAAACTGAGTTATCGGAAGACAAATGCTTGTTGTGAAAAGGGGAAAAAGATAAATGGCAAGATAAACTGCAGGTCAAGAACAAGTATGGGTAAACTTAAGACTTGGGTAGACTCAAGGTCTATGGGTAAACTGAAGACTTTATTGAGAAAGAAGTTCCTTGGCTTTTATAACTTAGCCTACAGGCCTGACTGTGGTGCTCTCTAGGTGAGGTGAACTCAGCTATAGCTTATAAGACTTTGCACAAAGATTCTTTTAACTGTGGATCGACAGAATGTCCCGATTAGTAGATACAAAATAAAAATAAAATAGTTATAATTAATTTATATAACTATTAATGACCAGCCACAACAATGTTGGCCAATTTTTTTATAAGTAGGACGAGGATAGAAAACAAGGGTGCCGCTGTTTATATCCATTACAAGCGAATACTCGACATCATCTTCTTTTTCTTCCTCTTCCTGTGCCATCTCCCTCTTATCCCTCTTCCTCTTTGCTTGAAGAATACGACTTAAAACTATATGATATAAAAAATAATTAGAGTACTCGAAGGTTCAAATGTGAATATCTCGTTCGGCCTTTATGGATTATCCTTTCGATACTTCCTTGCAAGATCCACATAAAATATTTGGCTCAGGAATTGTGCAATTTGTCTAAAAATCACTCCTCAAAGGCTTTGTACCAACACAGCCAAGGCTCCACTAGCGATTATATAATATTGGTTGTCTCAGTAATACTTTGTGCAGAAGCTTCGTGCTTGGCCCAAATATTATTACTTTCGGCTCAAGATTTTTACCTAACGTAGTAAATCTCGAAGCGTAAAAGACTTGGGGCACAGAGCCAGAACTATCACAATGATAACAAATCTAAAGGCCCATTTTATAGGTATTTGCAAGGTGAACCTCCATATTGATGGTTATAGGACGCATGGCTACATGCATCAAAGGTCGATTCTGACTGATGGATACCCCACACAGTTATTTGCATTTTCCAGCCCCACTACCTATAGCTACCTTAGCAAAGCCAGCGAGGGGTCTTCGAGAGGCTGTCCGAAATGATAGTTGGTACCTACCGCGTTTTGGACCTACTTGGGCTCGATATACGCGGGTTAGCATTACATTGGGTAGCTGTTGTGGAATCCTGACCAAGACTCGCCTTGTTATAAGTCAGTAATATTGAATCTAGGTTTCCCTTGATGAAAAATGAAGACTGGGCGATTTCCTCGTTGCACCAAAGCATCCGAATTATGTTGCGCGAAACTCATCGCAAAAGGATTGTGTGGACCTCATGGGATTGAAGGGGATCTTCAAGTGCCGTTGAGTTGAAGACTGGGGGTATGCAGGCACCTTCCTCAGTGTAAAGGAGGCCATGGGTGGCCTATAAACCGTTTACCACGAAAGCAAAAGGAAATGATGTGAAAAAGTATTAGGAAAATGGATAAAAGAGATCTGGCAAAGCAATACAAAGGGTGCATTCGACAAGAGCTCTCAGTGTTAGAGCCATTTTCGCGAACACCAAGCGAGCAGTGAGCAATAGGACTGACTTGGCACCTACCACTGGTGCTTGCCTCCAAGCTGTTGATGAAGCTCAAACTGTCAGAGAGCTATCGCCCGATATCGAGCGCCTTTCTATTGGCAACATCGATGATACAGATAGAATGCTGCTCAACATGGCCTGTCCGAAAATGAATGGTAGCTAGGAGGGGTCCGAGGAAGTTGATGAAAACATTGATGAGTGCCTTGAAAGCGGCTCACCGGGAAACGACCAGCTTAGCTTTCTAGCCGTGCTTGCCCTGTGCACGTACAACCGTGAACGTCCCAGCAGTACAAGGAATGAATTGCCATATTTAACTTTTATCGAGAGAGCCAAGGGCTGCTTGCCATCCATTACAGGCTGCAGTAAAACCAAGCTTGAGCAAACATACCCGGATTATGCCAAAGATGTATTTCTTAACATTGCGCCTGCCTCCCTCACTCAAAATAACCTCAAGATTTGACTATTCTACAAAGAACCTGGATCCCTGATAAACAAGCTGATCACTGACATTGCGGGCCATAACACAGAGGAACACTGAAGGCTCAAAGAATTCAAAGTCAAGGCTTCATGATGCCTCTATCAAAAATGAAAGATCATATTCAAACCATCGAGATGGTAGCTTTGAACCAGATCCTTACACGAAAGACGACTATTTTGCAAATACTGATTCGAACTGATGGCTTCCTCTTTCAGCTGCTGGCGCTCAAGCTGAACGAGCTGAATGTGGTGAAATACTGACGATTACCTGAGAATAAACTACCTCTCCTCATCACTTCTACAGTTGGCGGTATAGATTGTTATTTGACCGAGACCAGGAATACAGTCAAGGCTTGTCAAGATGTTCTTAACCTTTGGAGTCTGAACTAGAAAACATCGATTTTACGCCTCGGCCTAGAGCAAACTTGTATGGTTGGTGCCAGTGCTTTGTTGCCAAGCAATAGGGGCTCCGTTAGCACGACTATACAGTCCAGGCTCTACAATCTGCCTATCAAGCAAAAGGTGGTGTATCAACCCACATACTGGATCGAATGAAGGAAAGCAGCAGTCATTGATCCATCAGCGATATTAAGAACACTTTTCCCCTTCTCCACGACAATAAAGCAAAAATCAAACCTACAACGACATGCCTGCAGAAGTTGAGATATCCCTTGTTCTCTTCAATGGGGAAGGAGCCATCAAAAGGCAGCGGAGAAATACGAAGAGGATCTGAGCTGAAGAATACGTTCAGGCTGTCAATCTTTTGTTCCAGATGATTGGTAGCTTGGTTGGAGCGAAAAAAGGGAGACTAGCAGGGTCGTGATCGCTGTAGGCTTGGGAAGGTTTTCTTATAATGCTAAGCTTTCCTCTTTACATTTGTCATTCCAATCTTACTTCACCCGAACAGTAGATACTATTTTTTTTATTTTTAATGCTACCGGCTAATATTCACACTTTCACATCCCTTCCAGGCTAGATCCCTTAGGTACATTATTGTCGGCGTGAATGAATAACATACCACCAAGGAATGCCAGCCCTGGCAAGAATCTTTCGAGCAAGCTAATATTCGTCGGCTTTATTGCTCCAAGTGCAAGACATTTATATAGAGTTGTGATGGCTGGCCACAAGATAACCAATTTGCCTGTGGCCATCTACTCTACTAATAGTGGCATCGCTACTTTTAGCTGATGGATAAGGATGGAGAGCATCTTTGGATGAAAGGTGGTCGTACAGTGTGCGCCGAACGTCAAACAAGTTTAGAGTCAGCAACCTTTCCACAGTCACACGCCATGTGATACCCATTTTTTGTTTTGTTTCTCACAAGAGGAGTCCATGTCATTCAACTTTGAAGTCTTTAATTGTCCTCCATCCCATCACAGTCATTCTTTACTAACTTAAGCCAAGTCAAATCCAGATCGAGTTAACACAAAGCGACTGGAGATCTAGCCTCACATTAAACCATATTAACGATGGCTGATTCAACACAACAGCCAGATTACTATCTACATTTGGATCTAGCTGAAGGCGGACTGGATCCTCAACCCCATGGTGATACAGGAGAGAGTTTTCTTGAATTTCCAGAGTCTGGAAGCGAGGAGGCGGCTGCTATGGCTCAGAATAGCGCCATTCATGGTGTAAATCAGTGGCCGGACAGTAGCGTCAAGACTACTCCTACTTTAGATAATGCTGTATCAGTCAGAGAGCCTACATTGGATGACAGCTCAGTTGGAAACTACACTGTTCTCGGAACACCAGTGATCATTGAGCCAAATACCGTTCATTGGAATAGCGCACGTCAGGTGTATGGATCTCTTATGGACATGGAACTTAGCAAACTGTCGCCGCCAGAGCAGGTCTCTGACTGTATTACACCTGACTTGATATTTCCATCAAAAAACGCACAAGATAAATTTTCTGTAACCGAAAGTCAGGCTGAGGATACCAGAATCAAAGCGTCAGAGGCATCTACGTCGGTAGCACCCCTCCCTACCACGACACAACATTCATCTGCAAAGCAAACATCGGGTGACTCAAAAAAGATATCCATACAGTTGATGACCGCAACGCAGTCCCTTACAGATATTAGAAGGAGTACACGAGCTAGGAAACCGTCAAGTTTAGCGACGCAGAGCGAGGAATATCTTGCAATGGGATTGAATATGATATCTGCACCAGCAGAACGCGTTACCCGATCGAAGAAGGTTTATTGTTACTGTCAAAAGCCGGATGATGGCGAGGTCATGATCCAGTGCGATAACTGTCGGCAGTGGTAAGGAGCCTACTTCTTTATCTTTAATTTAGAAAGCTTTGCTTCCTTGGGCTCTTACTGAAAGCATGTCACTAATCAGTAGTCGCCGCTTTGTTATTTTAGGTTTCACGGCGCGTGTGTTGATGTTACGGATGAGATTGCTGAGCTAATGGAGCTTAAGAATGAAAAGTTTTTTTGTGACCCATGTACAGAAAAATTAAAAGGTAAGATGATGTTGCTGTTGTTATATTTTCTGTGTTCAGTATACTCTCAGTTTGTATTCTTTTGGATTCGTATATCCTTGTTTGTTTTTCTTTTTTCTTTTTCTTTTTCTTTTTTTTTTTTGCTACATAAAATATAATGTCGTAAGAAATCGATCATCTGGGCAACCATGTCCATTGTACCCTTGAATGGCTCGGGCCTATGATGTCCACCAGCTTCAGTGAATTTTATTACCTTGATTGTATCACGGACGTTGTTACCTGATAACATAGAATGCTCATACAATTGATTTGAACTATCTAATCTTACCAACTATTCTTGTCAAATGGCCGTTTTTTAAAAAAGGAAAAAAAAAGTTAATGTTGCATACTGTTCGATGGGATATATCACTTGTGTCACCAGAATATGTTTTTCTGAACACCTTTTGCTCAGCTATGCTTCCTCTACCACTCTTACTATTAATATATTGCTGTTGCTTTATTTTATTATAATTAAGAGGGAGGGTGATATTGCAAAATTATCGCTGTCAATAATCCAATAAGGACGATCCTCTTGGGAATATAATTTATCTATCCTATATTGACGTGAGTTGTATTTTTTCTCTGCATATTTGTGTGCTCCGTCATCTGCTTTATATTTGTATGACTGCTCCATAGTTAGAACTAAAAACCAAGTGGGAGGCAAAGGTTTAAAGTTGTCAAGAATTTCGGTAAGAGAGAAGAAAAAAGATATCTTGAACAGAAAGTGTGTCCATTCTGCTCAGTAGAGCATTGTTATCTGATACTCAAGCCTTGTGTCTTTCTTTGTCTGTATGTAGGATGCACGAGATTGTGCTTTACCAACATGTCTAAACGAAGCCAGGGCCACTAGCGATTACTGCAGCGAAGAGTGTGCCATCAAGGGTATCGAGCTCGAAGCATCACAAGCTGTGATGAACAAAGATTACAACAGGCCATCTGCAATCATTATCCCCTCTAAAAAACCTCTTCCTTCGCCGACTGCTAAAAAATTGCCCTCGCCAGCTCAGCCTTCTTCTCCATTAACCCCAAAATCTCCTGGCTCTCCTAAAGCTGAACAAAACCCTGTGCGATCAACAGCGCTTAAAGGTCTTACTGAAAGTTTGATGGTAGCCTTTGAGAATAAGTCGGAAGCAAAAGGGGTAGATACAGAGCAGGCGAACAAGCTGGCAGCATTAGTTGAGAAGGAGCTCTACACGTTCACGGCTACGCCAGGCCAGTCTGGCTGTGGAAAAGATTATAAAGCCAAATTCCGATCATTATTTTTCAATCTCAAAGATAAAAACAACGAGAGTCTTAGAGCTCGTGTGCTTTCTGGAGAATTAGAGCCGCATGAGCTTGTTCGATTGACACCTGAGGAATTGGCAAATCCAGAATTGCAGAGCATTGCTGAGGAAGTGAGGAAGAGAAGTATTCATGATTCTGTATTGACCATTGAGCAAGAACCCTTCATCAAGAAGACGCATAAAGGCGACGTAACCTTTATCCCAGGGTCCTCTAGACTTAGCAGCTCAGCAAGTATATCGGACCCAACGGATACGGCTCAAAAGGATGTCAGCGGTAACGCTAAAAAGGACATTGAAGAAAAGGCAGATGTAGTCAAAGATGCGTCTGAAAGCACAGTGATGGGGGAGATTGCCCAGGAGCAGCGGCATTCGAATAAGACAACGCCAGTGGGGTCGCCCACGACAGAGGCCTTGGACAAGTTGTTGGCCAGAATCCATACAAATAAACGTTCTGGAGAAGAAATTTTGAATGATGCACTCGTTAGCGGGAAACGCACAAAGCAAACGGATGTTAATGTCAGCCAGGAAGGGGCTTCTTATCTGCCACGAGAGCCTTCGCCTTATTCTCCATCCCCGTCGCCTGTAGGATCGCCTGAGCTAGTATCGACAACGCCACTCAATTCCCCTCCGCCCTTTATGCTTGAGGAGATTGAGAAAAATCTCAAGGTAAAATCAAAGGTGCTCCCAGTATGGCAAGGTACCATGGAGATGGATCAAGTTGCAAAGTTCTTTACTCGCGCAATCCAAATCGGTGGCAGTAGAACTATTCCAGGGCGACATGATGTAGATCCTTTTGTGGATATGTTTGCTTCAGGATGGTCTGATATCCTTACTAGGAAAGTTCTGATCGAAGGCCGCATCCCTATCCCAGCTGTGGAAAGCTATGTTTCCCAACAAATACAATCGTCGACAAAGGATTTGATCATAGTGCAGTTCGATGTGGATGACAAAAACAAAACAGAATTTCATAAACTGTTTCACTATTTTCATGAGAAAAGCCGTTATGGAGTTGTACCTCAAAAGGCTCGTCTAGTCAAGGACATGTATTTAGTCCCATTGGCCGCAACAGAGACACTACCTGAATACCTTCAAAGGATTGTGGAGAGTGACATGCTTCTCCGAGACGGAGAGACTGGGAGAGAAGACGCCTTACTTGGAGTGCTTATAGTCAATAAAGCGTCGCAACCTCATCGACATGGACATGGACACAGTCATAGCCATTCACCTTCCCATGGCAAATCATCACACCATCGTCACTCTGGTAATACAACGAACTCTTCACGCCCTTACCCTCCGCCGCGCCACGAGCGGCGTGAGAGCAAGGACTTGCAGCAACAACAACAACGTAGCAGTGAATATGCCACTGCTATACATTCTCCACGTCCACATCAGTCAACCTCTATGCCATCCTCAACTTTCTCCGTTGGAACACCCATGTCAGCTTCATCATCCGTAACCACACCGATAACGCCAGTAGCGTCGAATCCATCGTCGACGGCAGCAGCCACTGCTGCTCATACTCCTATCAAAGTCCCTGCATTGGAACAACTACAAGGGCTTGTTGACCAACTATTCCATTCTGGCAAACCGTCAGGCTCGAGCGCAGGAACTTCATCTGGCTTGACTCCTGCTGCGGCCGCAGTGACAGCCCAGTTGAATGCTGCTAGTGCCTCGAGTCTGATTGCAAGTCTACCGGCAAGTGTCACAATGAATCTGTCTCAAGCCATGGCACATCTTAACCAGCAGCAATATCAGCACCAGCATCAGCACCAGCATCAGCACCAGCATCAACAACAGCATCATCAACAACAGCATCATCAGCAACAGCATCAGCAACAGCATCATCAGCAACAGCAGCAACAGCAGCAACAGCAGCAACAACAACAGACATCCTCTGCTTTACAAGCTCAAAGACCGCCATATTTCTCGGGCACTCCTCATCCACCTGTCCCGCCACCAGGATTTCCGCCTTTGCCCTCTCATTTACTACCTCCAAATATGTTGCCTCCGCATCTCGCGCGGCCTCCCATGCCTCCGATGCCTCCTATACCCCCTATACCTCCTGTACCCCCACATCAGCTGCAAGCATTTTTGTCTCAACAATCGCAACATGGACAACAAACGCCGCCGTTGCCGCCGTTGCCGCCGCCGGCTATACCACCATTCCCATCTAGCTTCCGTCCACCACTTCCTTTGCACCAACACTTACAGCCACAGCAGTTGCAGCAACCACAACAGCATCAGTCATATCTTACACAAGCGAATAGTCAGTACCGCCAAGAAGATCCACGGCTTGCCAAGCAAGATAACTCTAGACGACGTTAAGACCTATGCAAAAAAAATAAAATAAAATAAAATAAAATAAAATAAAAATAAAATAAAAAATAATAATAATAAAGAGCGATTGAAAATATATAGAGCTCATCATGCTTGATAGAGTTCTCTGATACTTGCGTTGAAATATCGGTTCAACAATGTAATTACTAATGTCATGCATTACGGTTAAAATTGGTCAATGCGTGCATGCATTCACAAATCCCCCATGTTGACGCACAGTTGATGATGCTGCAGTCGATCATTAAGAAAGACACGCGCTCTGTCTAGATAATCATTTTATGGCTCGCAACATAAACACTTACAGCATAAAGTTTACAATA
This sequence comes from Lobosporangium transversale, assembly GCF_002105155.1. Lineage (NCBI taxonomy): Eukaryota > Fungi > Mortierellomycota > Mortierellomycetes > Mortierellales > Mortierellaceae > Lobosporangium > Lobosporangium transversale. Next base: position 161,548 of record NW_019029046.1, on the reverse strand, counting down.
TACATACTCATACCCAATCCATGCTGTCCTATAGTCAGATATGTAAATGCATTGTTCTCTTATTGAATGGATAAGGTGTGCTAGATGAACTTTTACATCTTTCTATCTCCTACACTGTCTAAATTTTTTGCAAGGTCAACTCCTCAGGACATTTACAAGGCTGAGCTGATCCAGCACGGGGAGCTTGAACCTCTTTCTCAACATAAGAAGGGCTCCTCAGCTGCCCTGGCTTGTACAATCGGTGAATATCGCCTAATGCATGAAATTGCTTATATTCGTGTCTAAACTATCACACCAACATCTCTTCTTTTCCTGCTTTTCCTTCTTGATAAATACACCATTAGCTAACGCCCAAGCCCACGGTCTCAAGGGCGAGTATTGTTGGCTTGAAATGGATGAAATCACATAATCAATCAACGATATGCATATCCACAACTGATCATGTGCGATACTTATTTTAATTGACTCGGCCAATTTAAAAAGCACCAACAGGAGACAATTTCCCATGAGCTGCTAGGACATAGCGCTCGAGAACACAAGAACCTTGGATGTTCAAAAACTTACAAGGGTACCCAAATGTCATCGAAGGGGCCTAAAAGCCCTCACCAGGACTTGCTATCAGTGGTTGATGATATAAACACGGGACCGGTACTGAGGATCATCATAGTGTCGTTGCTGTTGGAGCTAGAAGAGAACTGGAGGAAAGTTGGGCCATTCAACTTTCTCGGTATGGCATGTCAAATTCATGATCATCTCTTTGATATCTTTGGCCCAGCATCAAAGGAAAGATTGAGGATGGCGAGGCTAGATGTAAGCTGGAAAATGGGGTTAAACGTGCAATGACAATGAATACATATCATGAGGGTGTGTCATTGCAAATCAGGAGCATCAAGTAGGATAGATGTCTCAAAAACTTTGATAATGGGCTGCATAGCTCTAGCCTTCTTAGCCTCACCGTATCCTTAGCGATATTTACAAGTGTCGAGCGCCGTGCCCATGATAAACAAGATCCTGTGAACCATTCTACCTCTTAAGGTTGAATTTGTATTGTATAAAACACCTTGCGACTAGGGAGCACGCTACGAGACTCTTCTTGGAGAGGAGTCAGGCAAACATGTTGATAGCTTCTGATAACTCGGAAATCAGACTGATGGGGCGACAAAAAAAAAAAAAAAAAAAAAAAAAACGCGCCTTCTTTTCTGCTATACATTTTTGGTAAGAGCTGAAAACACAATAAAATTAACCGAAAAGCTGGACGCATCTATCGGGTTGGCCTTATAATACGTTTCACCAGGGTCCAAATATGAAAAGTTGTCGAAAGCTTTAGTGGATACTATAATCTGAATCAATACAACCATGATAGACGACCAGCGTCATTTATGAAAGAAAGAATAATAAAGTATGAGCGTATAGCTATGTATGAGTATAAGACGTTGAAAAGCTGTAGGTCACAGGCTATGAAATCCCTAGAGAAAACAACCCTATCATTCTGCCCTTTGGCTTAGAACATCGACAGGCAGTTCGCAGTCTTGGCGATGGCCGGATCGAGTTGGTTGAGGACGAATTGAAGGACAACCTTGGTATTGACCATGGTAACTAATAAAATAAATAAAAGAAAAGTTAAACACTGGACTTATGCCGTGTTTACATCTCAGTCTTACAAATAACAATGACTTACGATGCTCGTTCAATGACAACGCGCAGAGATGCTGAAGTAAAATGTTTGTAATCCCAGGGCCTTCCTGGAAGCATGTCTCCCAAGGAGTAACGACCTCATCGTATCTATTGATTGGTGAAAATTAATAGTAATAATAATATTAAAAGAATTAGTATCAAAGAGTGTCGCGACAGAGCGTGTCTTATAGATTTATAATTCAAAGACATACTTGGTAGCGATGTTGGAATGGATGACCCCAGGGGCAGTGTCACCTCCAGCATTCAACTTTTGCATAAAAGTGGAGTTCACAACCATTTGATAAAATGATGGTGCGAATGAGTCGAAGAAGGGCTGGGACGGATCGAACATCTTCATAGCCTTGGCCATTGTCGTGATTCCACTCAGAGTTGTACCATGGTTAATGGGGGATATTCCAACATGTCTGTAAACCTTGCCGGCTCCGCCCAGGTACTTCATCCAGTACCTTGCCAGAATACTACCTTGTGAATGCCCAACAATGTCAACTTGGGACACTTTCATCTTGCTCATGACTTCGTTCGTAAAGCTGGCAAGCTCCTGGGCAGAATCCTCGATCGGAGCAAGGCCCCCAAAACCAGGGATTTTCTTGTATTTGCCATAGGTGAGGCCAAAGACGCAGTAGCCGCGCTTGGCCAATTCGGGCGCAAAGGTGGACCAGGAATCGACGGTAAGTAGAGTTGCATGAACCAAGATCACAGGACGAGGATGAGCAGGAGTCAACTTGCAGTCAAAATTATTCAGGCCCTCGATCGCACGCTTTCTAAATGCAACAGGCCTTGCAGGGTCAGTTGGAAGGGAATAGACTTGAATGGCCGAAAGAGAAAGAATCAAGGCGGCGGTGGCAGCGCTAACGACGGAAGAGATAGTAAACTTCATTATTAGTTAAATTTTTTTAGAACCGTAGGGGAAGTGAGTTTGCTGGTGTCGTGAAGAGGATGATGATATTCAAGAAATGAGGGATTTATCTCGCTATTTGTACCTTTCTCTGAGCTAACCGGATACACTCTTTGTTAATTGGTTGGTTAGCCAGAGGAATACACATAGACGTCTTTTATAATAGCAATGGTATTGACAATGAGGAGATCGGCGCATCTTTCGGATCTCATGTAAACAGTCAGAGCACTTAAAGCTAATTGATATATTCGATAGGCCTTCTGAGTAATATTAGGCAATGCCAGGATGGCAATTATCCTTATTGATGCATGCTAAAGCCGAGATCAAATATTGTAATCAATAATCAGTAATGTCAGTAAGCGAAGGCATATTTAACACCTCTATTTCTATTAAAGAGAACGCTTTAGCACTGTTACGAAGAAGTGCGTACTACGGAGTTGCTTTTAGGACAAGCAATAGAGGCAATGACCTTTGGGGGAAAGACAAAGCTGAAGTACAGGAGCAAACACAAATTGTTACACACTACACTTTTGAATTTTAGCAAAATGAAAAACCTCGTGAAATCAACTTGCCGAATCTATTGTGAAATTGAGACGCGTATCAGAGACACAGTATGTAACGATGCAGTGATAGTTGTACAAATTAAGGGATAAACAATTGGTGGGTTGTCATTGTATATGAAAAGTGTTAATTATAATGCGTGAAGGAGCTTTTCCCATCGGGGTGCTTTATCCTTGTTGGTGCAAACGCGTTAATAAGCTGATTTAACAACAAACTTGTGTGAAGCCTATCATTTGATAGTCCGTAGGCTCTTTGTTTATTTTTATGCGTTGTTTGGCTTTTAAAATTTTAGAAGACCAAGACCCCGCGGGCGAAGTAGTTGTACATGAAAGAATGAGCCACTCACACGAATCAGCGACATACAGGAGTCAATTAATGCATGCATATGCTTCTCCACAAGAACAGAATTGCTGCATATACAGAAGTTGGCGGATATGTAGGCAAGTACATCATTTATTCCAACACCTGTGGAGCAAGAAGAATGGCACCCTTTACCTCTGATTAACTGGATGTAAACCGTCGTGTCTCATGAGTCGAAAGATGAACAAGCACCACATTTATTATAAATGATACAAAGACATACCAAATATATCAAGAAGCGTGACCATAATGAAGAAAGTCATTCCTTCTTGGTCATTTTAGAAGAGTTCATACAAAGTCAATCCATACACGACTAGGGCCGCTAATGAACACCATACATTAACTCTCTGTTTACACATCGAAACTTCATTTCAATCAATTGCGAGTCATATTCTAGAGCAACGAATACTTTAACAAGAAGGGGCACTCAGCCTCAACATACTTTTTAAATGCTCGGTCGGATTCCAGATAGGCCATCATGGATGTAAAGGCACAATACTGTCCATTTGTTATCAAAACAAATATTTTATTGTATTAAATGGTGTTATATATATTCTTGCGAATCGTCGAGACTCGCATGTATAATGGCCCATGTTATAGCATTGGCGCTTTATATTTCTAGTATGAGGACAAGTTAAGAATATGCTGCTGTTGAAGTGGAGGCTTGAAGGTAGAGGATGACTTTATCTTTGTACTAGCGGTACGTCCTTGCGGATGAATAGTGTAATCAAGGGACCGCAGCAAAGTTACGAGTCATTTTAAGTTGGACCTGTCTCATTAGAAATTATTTCAGAAGACGCGTTTATTCAGAAATAAAACTTGCAATTCAAAAATGTCACAGAATGCGTGGATCCTTTCTTCCTTTCCATTCACCGATTCATGGCGTCCGTGTTATGCACATCCACACATCCACTGCTTATGTGGCTTATTGTTAGGAAGAAGGAAACAAGGGGTGTGTAGAACAAAAGCTTTTTACATCTAACCATTCCAAGACATCGAACATCTTTAACACACATAACATGACCACAAGATTAATTGCTTTTTCACCCGAGCAACAACAAACGCTTTCCTCGTTGCCTTTAACATCGCCTTCATTTTTGAGCTACCTTCTCCAATATCAACAGGAAACCATTCGAGGAATCCCTGTTCGTCTGCCAGGAAACTTTGTACATTATTCCCTTTTATCAAAACAAGATATTGTGCCTGGTCAAACTACTGTTGGAGATCTCAAGATGAAGGTCTTAAATGTTGTCTATATGACAGATAGTCAAGAAAGAGTTGAGGAGTGTGTATTGTGCCAGAAAGGCATCCAAGTCGAAGGCTTGCATGAAAATCCTGCGAGTCTATTCTAGGCAAGATGGGAATACATGACGCTTCTTTCTGTTTCAACCCATGGCACTCTGGCTCGACTCTACACGTAAATTAGTTCTATATCTCGTTTTCTCGCTTTACCATTCTTCATGTACTCCCATACCAAACGTAAAATACGTTGGTCAGCTTTTACTCCAATCTCATTTCTGGTAATGTTTAGCTGTAATAAAGAATTGCACATCGGTTTCATGATAAATTTGATGCTCATTGATGCCGTCAGATGGCGGCAATAAATGTAATAGTTTTGACCTGATTAAAGTCAACCATTAATTTTGTTTTATCCGGAAGGATTATAAGAATCCTTGATAGGAGATATTTCTAGCTCATATTAGACTTAGGAACTTTTTTTTTTTATTATATGGCGTTCATTTGTCCTCGCTATAACAAAGCGGTTCGACCAGGCGGCGTATCGGATCTTTTATCAAATTAGCTTATTCCTCATCGATACCTCGTATATAAAGGACATTGTTGCATCGGATCAGAACCTCTCCCAATGTTCCAGCTGAAGTCCCGTCTACAAATTCTTCTGTGTTTGCAAGCTAGAAAGAATATGATTTTAGTAAAATGCTGTTGGAAACGATGGGAGACACTTCAACTTCTGGAGCAAAAATATAGTCCACTAAACCAGTGATTTTAATTCGAGAAACAAGAATAGAAAGTACCTGCAAGTTCATGTATGAATCAACTGAGACCAAAAATCCTTTGTATTCCTGTCCCCACTTCAATTTGACCATAACGGGCTTTCCTGTGAGTCCATGAAGGAATGGTGTTGGGTTGACAGGCACAAACTAGTTATTTCCAGTCGTAATCAAAATGAAATAAAAAAGTAATGGTAATAAGTTTTCAGTATCCAATCTCGGAAATGTTGATTCAATGACTTAAGATGTACACGTCTCGTCTTCGATTTATGTTGGCTCGATGAGGTCTACAGTTACACCCTGATTCTGCCTTGACTTACAGTAGACATGGTTGGTGAAGACAGGATTGATGGAAGGACATTTATTTAGCTTGACTTCATTAAGGCAAGACAGAGAAACAGAGTAGCTCAGCCACTGCTACTCCATTGTCAATTAAAGAAAACACCCTTAATATCAAATCGCACAAAAACTTTTTGGCAAGTCCATTGCCACGTTTTAATTGCTTCCCCTCATCAAGACATCGAAACATCTAGAAGCTTTTTGTTTCCACCAGCCTCACAATATGGCAAACGAATTATGACTTAAATAATATCCGTCTGGTGTACCTCTTTTGTTTCCTTATCCTTCTCTTCCCTGCACCCCAAAATTATACGCCATGTCGACCGAGACGTTTTCTTTTCAGGTACGACAGCTTTTTCTCATGATCAAGACCAATGACGCTTATGCATGCAGTGGTATACAGTAGAGTGCAGGTGTCATCGCGACTTGCCTCCCCATGATCACTTGTCTGCTTGTTTGTCTGTTGGGCGGAAAGTTCGGTGGCGTAAAGAACTGGAAGCTGATCCTGTTGATCTTGAATGAACATCAAAACAGTATGCGCTGATCACCAACATTCATCGTTTGCATTCGTATAGGCTGAGATCTCTCAGTTGATGAGCTTGATTATCAACACTTTCTACTCAAACAAGGAGGTTTTCTTGAGAGAGTTGGTTTCCAACGCTTCTGGTACGTATTTCACCGCTTGATATACCTCAAATAAAAATATTTTTGTCAACATTATAATTATTAATGTTCAAACCGAACCTAACTAATGTTGACCATTTTCATCTGCCATTTTCATTACTTACATAAAGATGCTCTCGATAAGATTCGCTATGATGCTTTGACTGATCCTTCCAAGCTCGATTCCGAGAAGGAGCTATACATCCGCATTACACCTGACAAGGAGAACAAGATTCTCTCGATTCGTGATACTGGTATTGGTATGACGAAGGCTGATCTCGTCAACAACCTTGGTACCATTGCTAAGTCTGGTACTAAGGCTTTCATGGAGGCCCTCAGCAGTGGTGCTGATATCTCCATGATTGGCCAATTCGGTGTCGGATTCTACTCTGCTTACTTGGTTGCTGAGAAGGTCCAGGTCATCTCGAAGCATAACGACGACGAGCAATACATCTGGGAGTCAGCTGCCGGTGGCTCCTTCACGATTACTCGTGATACTGTTAACCCTCCTCTTGGTCGTGGTAGCGAGATGCGCCTCTTCATGAAGGAAGACCAACTCGAATACCTCGAGGAGAAGAGAATTAAAGAGATCATCAAGAAGCATTCCGAGTTTATTGGATACCCCATTCAGCTCGCTGTCGAAAAGGAGACTGAAAAGGAGGTTGAGGATGATGAGGAGGAGGAAGTTAAGGAGAGTGACTCTAAGATTGAAGAGATTGAGGATGAAGATGATAAGAAGGAGAAGAAGAAGAAGACCATAAAGGAGAAGAAGATTGAAAATGAAGAGCTCAACAAGACAAAGCCTTTGTGGACTCGCAACCCCGAAGATATCACCAACGAGGAGTACGCCACTTTCTACAAGTCCTTGAGCAATGACTGGGCCGATCATATGGCTGTTAAACACTTTGCCATTGAGGGACAGCTTGAGTTCCGTGCTATCCTCTTCGTTCCTAGCCGTGCTCCTTTTGACATGTTCGAGACTAAGAAGAAACGCAACAACATCAAGTTGTATGTCCGCCGTGTCTTCATTATGGACGACTGTGAAGACCTTATTCCCGAGTGGCTGAATTTTATTAAGGGTATTGTTGATTCTGAGGATCTTCCTTTGAACATTTCCCGTGAAATGCTCCAGCAGAACAAGATCCTTAAAGTTATTCGCAAGAATCTTGTCAAGAAGTGTCTCGAGATGTTCGCTGAGATTGCTGAGGACAAGGAGAACTTTGCCAAGTTCTACGAGGCTTTCTCCAAGAACATCAAGCTTGGAATCCACGAAGATTCTCAGAACCGTGCCAAGCTTGCTGATTTACTCCGCTATCACTCGACCAAGTCTTCTGATGAGATGACTTCTCTCAAGGACTATGTCACTCGCATGCCTGAGAAGCAGAAAAATATTTACTATATTACCGGTGAGTCTCGTACTGCCGTCGAAAATTCGCCTTTCATTGAGGTCCTGAAGAAGAAAGGTTTCGAGGTTCTTTTCATGGTTGATCCTATTGACGAGTATGCTGTTACTCAGCTCAAGGAGTATGATGGTAAGAAGCTCATCTCGGTCACCAAGGAGGGACTTGAGCTTGAGGAGGATGATGAGGAGAAGGCTGCCCGTGAGGCTGAAGAGAAGTCCTATGAGAATCTCTGCACTCAAATCAAGGAGATTTTGGGTGACAAGGTCGAGAAGGTCTTGATTTCCAACCGTATCTCCGAATCGCCCTGCGTCCTCGTCACTGGTGCATTCGGCTGGTCCTCCAACATGGAGCGTATCATGAAGGCTCAAGCTCTCCGTGACTCTTCTATGTCCTCTTACATGGCCTCCAAGAAGTCTTTGGAGTTGAACCCCAAGAACTCAATTATTAAGACCCTCAAGGCCAAGGTTGAGGCTGATAAGAATGACAAGACCGTCAAGGACTTGACCTTGTTGATGTATGATGTTGCTCTCGTTGTCTCTGGCTTCAGCATTGAAAAGACTGATGTCTTTGCTGATCGCATCCACCGCATGATCAAGCTTGGCCTTGCTATTGATGATGATGAGGAGGAGTCCACCTCTGACATGCCTGCCCTCGAGGCTGAGGATGTTGTTGAGGCCAGCGAGATGGAGGAGGTCGATTAAACTGTATTCTAGGTTTCATTTTCCTTTTATGGTAGCTTTAAACTTTTTCTCTCCAATTCATTGTACTTTTGTTCTTTAAATACACAAGCATAAATACAAAACATCGCATCGCATCACATTCTGGCTAGTATTTTAATTGGTATGGTTCTTGTTACTAAATTGATGGATTTGGTAACCGAGGCAGAACTGGTATGATACTGTTGTTATGCTTTGAGGACATGCCAATGTATGTCCCAGGAGTTGTCGAATGGGCTTGCGCCATTGCCATCTGTCCAGATTGCTTGAGTGCATATTCTTCTTGATGCTTTCGAAGAATCTATTCAGTCCATCAGGTAAGAACGACTTAGCATGATAGTGCGGATTAAATTATTTTATTAATCAGGTGAAACACTTTACAAACTCACATCATGATGTGATTTTTGACCTTGCTCAATGGGTCCGATAGGTGGCCCAAATGGTGTTCTAGTAGCATTGGTGCCTTGTCTTAGTTGTTGACAAGCATCAGAAAAGGAAATTGTCCAAATAGCCGTTAGCAGAAAAGAACGCATGTAAAATGTTCCGTAAAATCAAGCACATAGTATTTAAGAAACAGCCAATCAAGCACAAACCCAGTTCCTTGATATCCCATTATTTGCGTGGAGCTTGGTTGCACTAGGGATGGTGAAGGCATACCGGACATAAATCCACGCGAGTTTTGTTGGCCTATTGGTATCTGAATCTGCTGTGGTGGCATGTTCATTGTTGGCGGTTGCTGCTGTAACTGTTGTCCTGGTTGCTGGGACTGCATCATTTGAGGTGGAAACCCACGCTGTTGATATCCTGTTGACTGCTGTTGTGACATGTCATTTCTATCGGCGAATGGATGTGTACAAGTCAATTAGTATTGCTAGTTAAGCATCCAGTAATGTAATCTCCTGAAATTAAAAGTATGTCCGCGAAAAAATCCCGCCATGCCTGTCACTCACGGAAAGTTCATCCCTCCTGATCCCCCTCCACCACGAGGCTTTGGCTGCATGCCTCCAGGTCCACCTCGTCCATGTCCTCCGCGGTAGCTCATGATGTAATTATCTCTGAATGTTTGAAAAGAGATTGAATGAAGCAAACAAGCTCTTGGAAATAGCAGTCTCATTAAGCCGAATACCCCTCCTTTCTCATTCAACACTTTTCCATTTCTGCATTAAAGACGACCACATTAATTGTTCGCTATAATTATGGCATTCACCTCAACACAGCAATACTTAGCATCAGTTAATGGATCTTCCTCACCAAGCAGCTCTTTTCCTAGCGCATCTTTTGGAGGAACCTCTAGTGGCAGTCGGGGTAAAAAAAAAAGAATAGTATTTCTTTTTGAGGGAAACAAACCCATGGGAATATGTTAACCTGACCTATTTGCATTTATTCCATTATCTTCGAGTAGTTGTTCCAGCCATCAACCTTGACGAAGAAATCCGACTAACAACAAATAACCGTGAGCGAGCACAGATGGATAATATGGCAGACTTGTATTCCATTATTGTTGTATTAGAGCACCTAGAAATGGCCTACATTCGCAGTGCCATCACGCACACCCAGTATGTGAGCTAGCAGCCCTTTTTTCTTTTTATCTAATCTCTCAATTACTAAAACAAGGTGTTAACATTCCTTTCTTTTTTTTTTTTTTTTTTTTTTTTTGGTATAGATATACTCCAGAATGTCGAAATCTTATTGCACAATATAGGACAGCATCCAATCTGTTAGGAGACATTGATTTGGAAAAATTCATGAAGGAATATAATTTGGATTGCCCTGCTGCAGCCAAGAGGATCAAAATTGGAGTACCAGCTACAGTCGAGTTTGGAGATGGCGGCGCATCAGACGAACCTAATGGTCATCGTACTGCTAAATATGTTGCAGAAACTGTTCAGGTACATGTGTGAGAAAGAAGTGCATGCTCTTGCCGTTAATATATCTGTTCTATTCATCACCCTTATTTCTGGTCAACAAGCCTGTGTATATATCTTTGACACTTCTCAACACTCTATGTCCATATCTTTAGAGCTATATTACGGTCGTTGATCTGCTCAAGCTGGGAAGAACAGCAGTAGACGAGATTCATCCTCATTTGGCTGAACTCATGCAATCTCTCAATAACGTGCGATCACTACCCGCAGATTTTGAAGGACGTGCTAAAGTGCGCGAGTGGTAAGAATATTTGTATCAACTTCGTTTTCTAGGAGACCGTTTCATAGATTCAACTCTTTTTTTTTTTTTTTTTTTTTTTTTTGAAGAGAGCTTTCATCTAAACGCACTGTCTGTGCTCAATGACATTCCGAACTTTAGGTTAATTAAGCTGAATAGCATGAAAGCTAGTGATCAATTGACCACAAGTGAAAAAAGACAGTTGGAGTTCGACCTCGAGAGTAATTATACTGCGTTCCGTGGATGGCTTGATAGTCAATAATAAACAAGTATAGAAAGGAGGATCCTCTGACAAAAAATAAGAAATGGTAGCTGTATACATATCTCTACTTTCGATTTGTTGTTTATGTGCTGACGTGGTGAGAGAAATCCTGCTGATGTTGATAATGATGAATTTATTACAATGCTGGGATTCAATTCCATCCCCCTTGCAAACTCAATGCCTCACAAACTGTGACCAGGGTGTTGTTTATCTCTATGCATTCATATTAACTTCTACTCAGCCTTCTTTGGCTTCTTGGTACCGTATTTTGATCTTGAGGTGCGCCTGCTGGCGACGCCTTGCAGATCCATGGCTCCCCGGACCAAATGATAACGAACTCCTGGTAGATCGGGGACACGGCCACCACGGACCAAGACTACTGAATGCTCCTGTAAGTTGTGGCCCTCTCCAGGAATATAAGCATTAACGACTTTGTCGTTCGAAAGCTTTACACGAGCGACTTTGCGGACAGCTGAGTTGGGTTTACGAGGCTTTTGCACGAAGACACGAACACAAACACCTTTCTTTTGAAAGCAAGCATCAAGGGCTGGGGACTTGGACTCCTTTTTGAATGTTTTGCGACAGCCGCGCATGACTTGGTTAAGAGAAGCCATTGAGCGGATTTGTTGTTGGTTCTGCTGTCGGATAACAGCTGTAATGGCAGAGATGGACATGGATGATTTAGCCATGGTCAATGGGGCTCTGAGAGCAGCGCCGCCTCCTACTATTGGTGATGGCAATGCAGTAAGGAGTGATCGTAAGTTGAACATGAAGGGCGAAGGGCGAAGGGCGAAAGGGGACTGACAAGACAATAGGTCAAAGGTATTTTGATTTCGGGTGTGGCTTATTTATCTGAAGGCTGGTTCTTTGGGCCTTATTATTTTTTTTCGCACCTTTCAGCCAGCCAGCCATGACGACTTCGCTCAATGGACCTTCAAATTTCGCAGACGATGGCTCAGCTGTAATTGCTCGCCAGATTGAGGTACAGCATAGTCGATTGGCATCCGAAACACAGAACAAGATCGCCGCCTGCACCGACATTTATGAAATTGACCGTACGGTCAGTATTATCAAGGAGCGTGGATTCAAAAGAGTAAGTTTATAGGATTATAGAGATGTCTTTTGCCATCCTAATGTCTTGGAAGCGAAATGTCCAACGTATGTAGAGCTTTTTTGTTACAAAGGCTGACCCCAATCTTGATCTCTAAAAAAACATAGATCGCACTACAATTTCCAGATGAACTTTTACCAGATTCTGGATTAGTAGCGCAATTAATCCGAGAACAGACGGGTAGTGACATTTATGTACTTGCAGACACCTCATATGGAAGGTGAGGAGACATAGGCTCTTTTATTTCATCTGAGCAAACAAACATATAAAAGAATAGCCCTGATTTAGATTTATTGGTCAGTTATACCTGTTTCATTGACTTTTTATTTTTTTTAAATATCTGTAAACGGTAGCTGTTGTGTGGACGAAGTAGCAGCACAGCATGTTTCAGCTGACGCAATCATTCATTATGGACGTTCCTGCCAGAGCCCGTAAGTTGATGACTTTAGATCCTCAAACATGAGATCATTGAAACAAACGCACTGTGTCCTGATGTATTAATATTAAAAAATATCTGGTGTCGATGGTCTTGGTTCTGTTAAACCCTTTTTTTGCTGAATAGAAGCTCTCGCCTTCCCGTCATCTATGTGTTTGGAAAACAGCCTGTGGATGTGCAGAAATGTGCTTCAGTATTCAGCGAGCTGTTTGGTCGAGATAAGTCAAAAAAGGTCCTACTGATGTATGATGTGGTTTACGCACATTGTATTGGTAAGAACAGACCATCAATTAGCTTTGCAGCTTGCTATTCTAAAAGGAGAGAAAAAAAAAGTGGTTGAACATATGGTTTTTTTTTTTTTTTTTTTTTTTATCTTAACGTACTGAGATAGATGATCTCCTGAAATTACTGGAAAGAAACATGGAGTATAGCAACATTGTTAGATCTAGAGTTGAAACCGAGTCCAACCTTGAATATGTCCTATCGAGTCAAATCGTTGATCATAAGTCCAGGAGCGGATGCTGTCAGCAGAACGAAGTTCGTTCCAATCAAAGTGATGAGGGTCCATGTACTCCAAGCGCCGAGAAATCATCTTCATACTGCCAAAATAGATCGAACATATCCCCTCCATCAGTATGCAATAATTCATCACGTCAGGAAGCTACATCCATTATAATGTCTCAGCAACGACAACAAAAGAATAGGGTGCCAAACGATTACATGGAGGATGGAAGCAGTGATAAAAATGATCAGACCAAACGGAGACGATTTGGGAGGACGTATGAACTCCCTGGAGATGATAAGGTTGAAGACTATGCCCTTTTCTATGTAGGAAACGAAAGCCCCACGCTTTCCAATATCATGATGACCCATAGTGCATGCGATGTTTATTCTTTCAACCCTATGGAAAATGAAGGGCGATTAGAATCAGCAATGATCAACAGGTCTCTGATGCGCCGATACTTTTTAGTTCAGAAGGCTAGGGATGCAGATGTCATTGGTATCGCTGTTGGAACTTTAGGCGTTGGTATGTTTTGACAGGATACCTAACATATTCATGTTTTTTGGAGAATTGACTCATGACGTATATTATTTGAAATGCCTTTTGATAATGATATAGTGTATTAACCCTTGTTCACGACATCTCTAAAATATACTAGCCTCATACATGACCATGATACAGCACTTGAAGACATTGATTGAGTCGAAGGGTAAAAAAGCCTACACGTTTGTGATGGGCAAGCTTAATGTGGCCAAGATGGCGAATTTCATGGAAATTGATTGCTTTGTCTATGTGGCATGTCCCGAGAATAGCTTAATAGACAGCAAAGAGTTTTATCGCCCCATTGTCACACCTTTTGAGCTTGAGATTGCACTTAGTAAATCCCTAGATTGGACTGGGAAATATATCACGGATTTTCAGCAACTGCTACCTGAGGATGGGCAAGTTGGTGTAGACAAGATCAAGCTTTCTCAAGCTCAGCTCGATGCTGCTTCTGATCGCGAGGATGATCAAGATGGTGACAGTCCGTCCGATCGTGCAAGTGATGAAGATGAAATACCACATTTTTCACTCGTAACAGGCCAGCTTAAGAAAAGTAAGAAGTTTACGTCCAATAGGGAAGACTCGAAAGAGCTTGCAGCCTTGCTTGAAGGATCGAAAGACTTGACTGTTAGGGATAAGAATACGAGTGTAGCGTCACTAATGTCAAGCGCTGCAGGGGAATATCTTCGGTCAAGGCAATTCAAGGGCCTAGAAGTCAAGCTGGGTGAGACATCAGTTGAGTTTGCTACGGAAGGGCGCGCAGGCATTGCTAGGGGTTACAACTCAGAGTCTGGATATAATAATCGCGAAAAAGAAGCGTACTAGCCTAGATTAAAGTTTGTCTGCATCATTTTTTAAAAAAGGAATCACCTCATCAATACAGGGCTCTGTATCTTGAGATTTAAGATATTCATTAATACATTCTACATTTCACTGGGATTAACTGCCTATCTTGGGCCTCTCCTCATTTTGGTTTATTTTGCCTTGAAGTGAGGACAGAATCTTTTACTCGTAATTCAATCAACAGTTCTCAATTGAATTGCAGCAACAATAACTACAATAAGACAGGATGTCAGCGCCTCGCTATTCTTCAGTTTCGGTTTCAAGCATGCTGTCGTAACTAAGTTTAGGTCACCAGCTCCAAGGTTTATATTCTTGAACACTATGTCAAATAGTTTTGCGAATGACTGTATGAGCTATGCTAAGACCGTAGATAAGATGGGGTAAGCGTATTAAAAAACTGTGTCAAGAATTCGCCTTTTATATATATTGCAGATGTATATATATGCCACACTCATCCTTTGTTGATGTTGAGATCAAGGTTGAAGACAATATCAATCAATCTTCAAAGATTCAAACGACTGAGATGTAAAATGTAAAATTCTTTCTAGAAAGTAGCTAGAGAGGGGAATAGTTAAGACATGGAGCTTTCCTATATTTACTGAGTAAATATTACTTGTTCGCCCATAACGAACATGCGCCCCGTTAGTTTATAAATATCACTGTTTTATGTTTGCGAGAAGGACGTGCACGGATAGGATCTGCATAAATTTCGATGTTTAGACATGTACGCACAGAATATTAAGAGTTTGGAGTCTAAATTGCTGCGGGATTTGGATCGCATGGACTTTGCACTGCGGAAAGACTGTCTTTTTCTTTTTGTGTGGCGATTATAAAATGGCGAGCAGCTTTTTTTTTTTTTTCCTAATTGTCATTCGCATTCTGAAAAAAAAGTTAAACAAATATCATCCAATTTATCCCCACCTCCTTTATTCCCTAATTACTGTTATCACCATGACTGTTACCGCAAAGACCTTCATTGCCCGGTTGCCTACAGGCGTCAAGCTTGATAATGACGTCCAAGATTTTCTTGCATCGATCATTGATGGACAATCTTTTGCCTCAGTGGAAACCCTTCGCGAAGAGACCGAGCATTTCCTTGTCGATGCTGGACTTGAGGAAGCTGATTTGTCCTTGTTTTACAACGGATTTCATGAACTGCTTACGGAGAACAAATCAGACGGAACAAAACATACACCTAACACCCTTGTCAAACTAAATTCGTCTCTTGAAGATCTCTCTATGAAAGACAAAGATCGAGGAAGTACTGGAAACAGTAGCGAATCAGATGATAAGCGGCAGCAATCTGAGTCAAGATCACCTAAAAAGAGTTTCAAGGCAAAACCTGTCAAAATGACAAAAGCCGCCAAGAAGCTTGCTGCAAAGGCAGGATCAACTTCTCCAGCAGCAGGAAGTGCGGCCGCTTCAGCTACTGCTACGCCAGTCCTTAATGAAGATGCATTTTCGGGCAAGGATGCTATCGTTGAGGCATTTTCTCAGCAATCACGATTCCATGAGGAAACGCTAGAAACACTTTCGAAGGAGGTGGATCTCAAACAAGTCAATATTAATATTGGTGAGAAGCCCCTACTTAAGGATACACGCCTCTGGTTTAAGTCTGGAACAAGATATGGATTAATTGGACGGAATGGTACGGGGAAGTCAACCCTGCTCAAGGCAATTGGATACGGACAGCTGATTGGGTTTCCGTTGAATCTCAGGACGCTCTACATCGAACAATTGCCTTCAGAGACTCCGGAGAACCAGACTGTTATTGAGACAGTGCTTAAGGCGGACACAGAGCGGATCCTATTGATGTCTGAATCTAAGTTGCTGCAGCAGTCTATCAATAAGTACCCGAAGCAACTGGTTAAATGCATCAAGAAGTTGGAATGGGAGCGAATTAAAGTCAAGTTGGCTGCCCAACATAAGCTTGCCATACGAAGGAGTGGTAAGCGTGGAGCAGAGGCACGTGAGGAGCTCTTAATCGTTGAGGCGCAAGAAAAGGCTGCGCAGGAGGCGTTCGAAGCGGTCCCAATTGAAGGAGTTGAGCCTCCTCTAGACATCTTGAACCAGGCTCACGAGATGCTCGAATCCGTCTATAACAAGCTTCAGCAGATCGAGGCTGATTCTGCAGAAGCGAGAGCACGTGAATTGCTTCGAGGTCTTGGCTTCACGCCAGAGAGCCAGGATTTACCAATTAAACAGTTCTCAGGAGGCTGGAGAATGAGGATTGCGCTTGCGCAGGCCCTCTTTTTGAAACCAAACCTTCTATTACTCGACGAACCTACTAAGTATGTGCTTTTCTTTTCCTTTTAATTTTCGTATATTGCGTGTTTTTGCTTTCATAAGTGTTTAATACGAATTTGGGTTATCTATTTAGTCACTTGGACTTGCCTGCGATAATATGGCTACAAAATTATCTACTAGAGAACTTGGACGAAGATCAAACAGTGGTGGTAGTTTCGCACGATCGTAACTTTTTGAACGCCGTCACGGAGGAAATTATTCGACTGCGCGATTACCAGTTATCTTACTTTCCAGGCAACTATGACGAATATGAGATGAAAATGGAAGATAAAGCCAAGATGAAGGACAGGATTGTGGCAGCTCTAGAGCAGAAGCGCAAGCATGTTCAGGAAACGATCAACAAGCAGCGGTCCATCATGAATAAAACAGGAGATGAAAAGCGTGGCGCTGTTATTGCATCACGGCAAAAGGTATTTTTTGCGAAGTTGTTTGTTTGCATGAATGTCATTGACCATACGACATCTGAAAAGTTTGGTTTACTGACTGCTTTTAATTATAAAAAAAAAAAAAAAAAAAAAAAAAGAAACTCGAACGGCTTGCGGGTTACAACAAGACAGAGAGTGGAAAACGATTTAAACAATCTTACCATGCTGGATTCCATCATAATATGGGGCTACTTATTGAACGGGATGTGCCGGAGCCTCCGGTAACAATCCCTCTGCCGATACCCAAGGAGCTTCGTGGCAACCCCACGACCTTGTTATCTCTCAACAACGTAACTTTTTCCTATCCCGGAGCTACTACCCGAAAGTCTGGTCCCGTGGTCCAGAATATCAATCTTTCTCTTCATCAATATTCTCGAATTGCGCTCCTTGGACCAAACGGGTGTGGAAAATCTACTATCATCTCATTACTTGCTGGGGATTTAACACCTACCTCAGGGACAGTGGAACGGTTCTCTTCATTGGTCAATATCGGATACTTCTCTCAGCACAATGTAGATAAACTGGATGGATACACTGCCAAGTCAGCAACACAGTACCTTATGGATACTTTTCCTGATGACTATAAGAACCCGGAGATGGCACGGAAATATCTTGGATCATTCGGTGTTGCAGGCCAGATTGCGCTATTGCCCATGTCCTCATTATCGGGTGGTCAAAAAGCACGAGTTGCCTTGGCTATTTGTGTTCAAGGGGGACCACAAGTTCTGTTGCTGGATGAAATCACAAATCATTTAGACATGGCGACGATTGAAGGATTGATTGTGGCGCTCAAATCGTTTGCAGGAGCTGTTGTACTGGTATCTCATGATGCCTACTTTGTGAAGTCTGTTTGTGAAGAGGATGAAGATGACGAGTTTTTCGACGATGAGGAGGACCAAGCTTTAAATGAGGAGGAAGCCGGGGTCGTGTACCGTGTTAAGGGTGGAAAATTGATCAAGATGGAAGGAGGTGTGGATGAATATGTCAGAAAGGTTGTTGCAGAAAATAAGAAGGGTATGCGTGCTGGAACCGGAAGGCCAATCTAAAGCGGCGACTTTTATTTCTTGGTTTGACAACATTTTGCACTTGTATACAATCATAATTTGTACAGTACACTTACATCTCTGCATTGTTTTCTATATAAATTTAATTATGGAATAAAGTCGATTTGCAGTTGATTCCAAAGATATGAAGTCCTCATAGTTGGGCAACCTTTCTACAGCCCTACTTGATTGAATGAGCAGTAGTCGTCTATAAGAAGAAGTTGACGACAACAATCAAATACCATCAAAACAAGTGATAAGGAGTTCCTTTCTGGGCCGAAAACACACTTTGATAATTTTTATTGTTTCTTGCTTGTCTGGCTTTGATGTGAAAGCATTCTGGCCTGCCCCATTGTTATTGTTTTTGGTACTGCATTTCAATAATGCAGAGTGGCTAACTACAACAAGGTCTGTCGTAAAGGGATCATTGATCTTATCTTATCCTTTCTTTTTTCTAATGTTTATTGTTTTATTGTTGTTACAATTGTTACTGTTGTTTGGTCTTGTGCTGGTCATATCCAGGGGTTTCATTCATCCTCTTGAGATTTGTTGTTTGCATCGATTGCTTGGCTGGTATGAATCTTATCACTCACTTGTCCTTTTATATCCATAGTCTTAGCTTTAATAAACCAACTTTTATGACCTAGACACAGTATCCATCCAAGTTATTTTTTTTTATCCTCTAGTTTAAGCCTAAGCAGTGTTACATCAGGAACAACTCTGTTTTGTATGCATTACGTTGCTTTGTTTATCTGAGCCTGTTTTCATTGTTGTAGACCCCCTGCTTTCCTGCCTGTGTTCAGATACAGATCCGTTACGACATTGATCCATCATTGACTTTTCTACTGAGAACTTTGCGCGCATTTTATTCTTTCTCGAAGTCCACTCTCTTTCTTTACTGTCCATTTTAGTTAATGTGTTTGTCCCTGAATAATCGCCTTTAAAATTCACACCGAATTTCTTAATTGTCACTCCTTCTCTCTTCTCTCTCTTTTTAAACCTCTGTTTCCTCATTCTTAACATCATTTATTAATATACCACATCATCACGCCACAAAAGTCCGCGGACTCGAATATTCACCCCCCCCTTCCCCCTCCCCCATCTTTGCCTCATACCACTACCTACACACAGACTTTTTTTATCTATCTCTCTCTCTTTCTATCTATCTATCTATTTATCATTTTATCTATTTCATTGGCAAGAAAGCTTTAGATTGTGCCATCTGTATTTTTCCTTTCACGATGGAACACGGACTTCCAGTTGTCTGCACTGTCAGAGTGATCTACGCCTTCACGGCAAAAGAGGAAGGCGACCTTACTATAAACAAAGGTAATGTCATTACATCTCATTTCCAATGACATGCATTCGGCCAAATTGGATGAACTTGTACTTTATATATTGGTTGTTACTAATAATTAATTAAATAAAATGATTCTACGTGAATAGGTGACATTATCAAGGTGCATGACAATGGTAAGACAAACGCCGAAGCGTGGGATCCTTCTCTGCTCATTAGTGCATAGATTTAATGCAAATATGACATAACAGTCTAACACTGCTAATTCTTTTAAATTGTTGCAGATGGTGGATGGTGGAAAGGCACTCTTCTTCCCGACGGTATTTATGGCAACTTCCCCTCCAACTTTGTTGAAGTCATGTAAGTCTATCAATTTAACGTTTTTGGATGCGAACAGATTGCATGCTGTATGCTGTTATCATTACTTTTTTATTTTTTATTTTTTATTTTTAATATTCTGATTATCTAACTTCTCGAGCTCTACTCATCACAGTAGCACAAATGACGATGATTCAGAAAGAAGTTCGCCCCGCTCACAACCCCAAAGCTATCGGCGACAACACTCGCGTCAAAGTTCTGTTGATAGCTCAAAGTTTACAAAGCGCAAACCTGTCAATACAATGTTGAGCAATACGAATGGTACAAATAAGACAGGGCTAACCAGCAGTAGTGCCTCACATTTACCTTATTCTGGATCTACTAATGCATCTAGTATTTCTCTCGGCGGTATGTAGATATCAGCACCCTTGGGTTGTTGCCTTAGGTTCACCATAAGATTCAAAAAAAATAGTCTGCAGTAAGTGGCTAATCTCAAGCATTTTGAATACAAATAGCTACATCCAGAAAGAACCCACAAGCAATCATTGGTGACTCGGGTCTATGCACAACTCTGCCAGGGGCATTTCCAATTGCATCAGACACTGAGAAAGAGCCATATCTTGATTCTCCAGGGATTCAGAGTGATGCAGACTATCATTTAGAGTACACTTCAAACCAACGAAGAAACAGTACTAGCTCTGCGTTAATGGATCCATCAAGTCCTGTTCATACGACGACGTATGCTGCAGCTGAGAGCGCGGTTAGGCAAGTATCGAACCGCTATTCAATGCCTAATT
The DNA here is from genome assembly GCF_002105155.1 of Lobosporangium transversale. Classification (NCBI taxonomy): domain Eukaryota; kingdom Fungi; phylum Mortierellomycota; class Mortierellomycetes; order Mortierellales; family Mortierellaceae; genus Lobosporangium; species Lobosporangium transversale. Next base: position 140,860 of record NW_019029046.1, on the reverse strand, counting down.
TAACGGATGATACAAGAACGCAGCAACGACATCATCCACAACATCGTTCAAGAGACTTCACTCGGCCTGCGTCTGCCATGTACCTCCAAGAGTCTGACATGGGAAATAAGAACTCTTCAAGTATATGGCGTGGTAATTCATCCGGTGTCAGCCTTGCCGCATATAGCGATTATGGTGACTTCCAAAACCAGGAACTTCAGGATGATCAGGATTATTCAGAAGAACAGCACCATGTTGAATCTGAAATATTACCTACGCAACAATACGATTCATTTGCCGGAGCACCCGTGCAAGGACATACCAACGAGAGCCTTCGATACCGACCAAGCTATAGGCACAGTGGTGTATCCACCGGTTCAGCTCCGTTTGATTATGCTCCACAACAACATCAACAACAGCAGCAGAGTATTTACTCAACCAATTTATCAGAATTATCTCTGGAAAATCTCGCTAAGCATAATCGCTCCCAAGGAGCATTGGATAAACCCAAGTCTCAAGGAACGTATGGCGGCGGTCATCGGCGTAATTTGAGTCAGGTTAGTTTAAAGCCCGAGGGAAGTGCCGCATTTAATCCCTACGATCATCAAGCACAAATGTATCAAGCAGAGCACCAGTCAACATTCCCAGTGTCAGCGCGCCGCTCGTCTTTGCCACGGGCCCCAAGCATTGTGATCCCGCAACCGAAAGCACGGCCCCACTCGGCTTATGCTCTTTCTGCCCCGTTTCAATTTTCCCCTACAGAGAGTTCGCCGTCAAGTTATAGTGCAGCTCAAATGCATCAGCTATCAAGGTCACCTTCATCCTCTGCTACAGCGGACTCGAAAGGGACTGCAGAGACTCTATCGAGTGGAGGTACGGCTATGTCTGGAGCTTCCGCTATTGGGACAAGGGACGTCAGGCGGAAGAGTGAAACAGCCCGGATGCCTCAGAGTAATTTAATGACTGCATCAAACTTCGCTACGAGGAGGTTTTCAGTCGATGCCAAGGATCCCCTGACCTCTGCTTCAGTAGTGGGAGTATCTGGGACAGGGGAGTCAGCCGCTGGAGATAAAGCAATGGATGATGCATCAATGTCTGAAAATCTTGAGTCTTTAGGCGCCTACACCGCTAAGAAACCCAAAGCGTCACTAATGCGTGCGTTCAAGCAGATCCTTAATCCCAAAAAAGTTGCCGAAAAGGACGCAATTCGTAATAAGAATGAGCATTTTGCCTGGATTGAGATGCAAAAGAGCTTGAAGCGGGTTCACTCTCCAGAACCAGGCAAGGAGGATACCCAATTTTTCGCTGATGAGGATAGTGCTCAAGAGAATCAAGATCCATTCGAAATAGTGAAGCGGTGCCAGCCGATGAGAGATAGCCCTCCTGTTCCTGGTGGCATCACTTCAAACAACGCTCTCGAGCTTGGACCTAGTACGTTTACTCAGATTGACAAAGTTGCCAGGAATGTGAACCAGCGTGGGCCACATATGACGCCACAACTCTTGTCGCAAAAGTACCTGACACGCCCCTATTCCAAGTCTCCATTATCCAAACTACGTGTCTTATTTATCTGGGTTAGTGAAAACATTAAGCTTGAGGGTGGTCCTGGTCGAGATGTCTCTGGTGGACGATACAAGTTGGGGCCAGCAGATGAGCATATGGCGGCCTTGAATACCATGGCAAATAGCAATGGTATTGCTGCAAGTGGCTCGCATGTCCTGCGTTCCGGTGCTATGGCACCACTTCCAGCGGTGTTCATGGAAGGCGTGGACGACTACGTGCGTGGATTTCTTCAAGAAGACATGCCAGAGCTCGCTCAGGATGTATTGACAAGCAGAACATGCAAGACAGGAGAGGGTTTTGCAAATCTATTTGCAGAAATGGCGCTGGCTGCAGGTATTGAGGATGTGGGTGTTGTGAAGGGTTATATCAAAGGTCCTATGGATGTTTTTTCCAAAGATATCCCAGCGGCCAACCATGCATGGAATGTGATCCGTATTGATGGCACCTATCGATTTATTGACTGCTGCCTTGCATCTCCAACTCATCCAGCCCATTATCCTAATAAGCCTCAGACAGCTTCATCGTTCTACTTCCTAACTTCCCCAACTGAATTGGTTTTGACTCATTTCCCCATGTTTTTGAGCTATCAATACATCAGTCCATCGATCCCGCCACAGGTATTTCTGCAGCTCCCTTTTGTGAGGCCTGCCTTTTTTGAATTCGGATTGAGTCTTCCGGATTTCAAACGTCGGACAAGGCTGGAAATCAAAGACGATGAGACTGTTGAAGTCTTTATCCGGATTGATGGTGGAGGTCCTTCGAGCTCTACAGCGCTAAGCACGGGTGGAGGGCATGTCGCAAGGCTATTTGGGGGGGACTGCTTAGGTAAAGGTTGTGGAGAAGGCATTGAGCTACGAGCTGAGGTGGAAGCCATGAATTCGGAAGGCAAACTCATTAGAAAACGTGCTCTTGCACAGATTGTGATCTGGAATCCTTATCAGCATCGCAGTAGCCATAAGTCCACACAGCCGCAGAAACAACAACTTCCGCGGAGTCAGATACCTGTGCCACAAGCTGGATCAGCGCCTTCAACGATTAGCGCTGCCAGTGGTGCACGTCTAGCAGCATCGATTGCAGCAGCTAGCAATAAGTTGTATCAGCCACACCATTGCACAGGTATTAGGATCGCCAAGATCAAAGCTGTTCTTCCCCCTGAAACTGTTGAATGTCCTGGCGGAGTCAGGAAGGGAGTTATCCATATTTTTGCAGGGCGCAAAGTGGACCATGTAAGTGGCAGTTAGTGGTCTGTTCTAAGAAGTCCAATTTTAAGCGTGTGATCTAATATTGCCTCAATTCAATTGTTTTTTTCCCCTAGGCGCCAAGTAATGCTACTCCGTATGCACTAGCACTCACCCTCCCTATTCATCACATTGGAACTATTCCGAAAACTCCACTCAACTTTGTAGTTCCACACTTTTCGCCTTATGAATTTTATGTAAAGTCTCCACAGACAGAGTTCCTCTATTCCCCACACACCTACAAATTCTGTATCCTTTCCCTAGCTGCTCAGGCACAGGCTTCGGTTGCATCAGCTAATGCGATGGCGCTCACAGAAACGGAGGCTAGCCTGGGGTCATGTACTGGAAGTACCAATGGCTCGAATCTTCCTATTGCAGCTACTGGTGGAGCAACTGCAGCTTCTTCCAAGACTGCGGGAGGTAGCGTCGGATCATCCGCAGTAGCCCCTGTCAACAATAAACCTCAAAGGCAGCCAACATTCAGAGCAAGAAGCAGTCCAAATGCGCAAAGTTTAGGTCTATCTGGTTCACGCAATATGACGCCGTCGTCAAAGGCTTCCACAGGAACAACCACAACTGCATCTCATACGGTTAACTCGGGCTCGTTGCGAGGCTCCAAGAACTATGCGTCTGTGCTGAACGCTATCAATAATCCAACAGCTGGAACTCTTATCCCAAGGCCAGAGCGTCTTGTCCTGAGAACTCAGACAAACAAAGTTTACAAACTTGTGTATAACCCAGTGAGACATTGCCATGAAGCCCAAATTGATATTAAAGAGCGTGGTGTTTGGGAATGCGTGCGTATGGACGATGGAGGCAAGAATCGTGTGGGACGAGAGGGCAGTGGCGGCGTGGTAATTGCATCTTGGAAATGCGTTTAAACTAGAATGCTCATATCCTATCCAAAAAGACGGAATAAACCTTTCCACACTCTAAAACTAGTATATGAAGGCGTTTAAGTTCTATTCATCAAGGAATATCCTCGGGTTGTTCCTGAATATTGAGCTACACGGGATAAATTTTAGTAGCTCTAAGTAGTGTACTGAACAAACGAACTTGGAATAAATTTTTATTATTATTTACTTAAACATCGGTAAATTTCCAGTAAAAATCGGTAAGTATATACTTACTGAAATTTACTTTTTTTTTTTTTTACTGATGTGAATGTTTATCATACAAATTTCAGTAAGTACTTACCGAGTTTTACTTCAAGTTAAGTAGTCGCCTATCCTTTCAGAATACATTGTTGTCCTGAAGTGGACACTTTATTTGCTTTCTGTTGAGGACACGGCAGGTTAAAACTGGATGGCTTTCCATGAACATATCGGCTATCCGCAAACATTTCGGCTATCCGCTTCAAAACATCACAAGCACTTCAGGATCAATCTTACCTTTACTGATGTTTCTACCATGATAATCATGCTAAGCCTTGACTTGGTTAGCGGAGTCTTTATCCGAGAAGGAGCACGATTTGCAATATGATGTGAAATTAATACCAATGACTATTTGGTGGTACCCCAGTTAACTTTCAGAATAGACCTCATTTTGAGATTGAAAACCTTCTCTCCGTATCAATGCTGTTTTTTATCGCTAAAATCCTCGGTTGTCCTCAAGATCTCGGGATAAAGTATCTCCTATAGCTCTATGCGCATCTATGCCTATTCGGATGCGCGCCGTCGCCAAGGTAATGACGTTGACAGATTAAGCAGTATCTCCATCTCCTGATTGGCATTTTTTTCTTTCACTTTCTTTTCCTCCAACTTTCTGCTCTTCTAGGTTATCCCACCATTCTGTCTCTTAGTTCTCTTCCTAATGTTGTTCTTCCTTCCAGGCAGAAAGACTTTTATGCAATCTTCAATGTTACTCAGAAAAGTATAAAGCGAGTCACGTGCATCATCCAGCGCTTCTCCTTACTTTTGTCTTTTACCTTTCTGTAAATCTCTCTGTTGTCCAAATTGTGTAAAGAAAAACTATTGTCCAAATCAATCGTAAACAGCATTATGTCTCACTTCAAAAATGCCACCAGCGAATTCAAGAAGCGCCTAGCTGATCAGCCCGTCATCAGACGTGCAGTAGTTACACCATTACTAGCACAGGATGATGGACCTATCTACACAGGTTCTAATGCCAATCCTAACAATAACGGATTACAAGTGTTCAAGTCAAGCAAGAAGAGGAAGGCGGAAGGTGCATATGAGAGCGATGAACTACCAATCATTGGAATATTACCCTTTTTTTCTCTCCAGTAATACTGATTTGATGCATTTTCTTTTAATAGTATATTCTCAACCACAAGAAACTGGGGCGGGAAACCATATAAATAGTTTACTCCTCAATGCGATCAATTTCTTAAAAGTACTTTTGAGTATTTTTTTTAATGAAATTACGGATTGTTCTGGCTTCATAGTGATAAATGCTAATGCTGACTATTTTTTTATTTCCATATGTTAATAGACATCAGATGAGCCACAATCTGTAGAGGATTTGAAACGTAAAGGAAATATTGACCTGGAGACAAAACCAAGACTGTATGAGTTGCTCAAATCGAATGAGAAAGTAGCATATGATGAAGTCAATAATACATTTGTATACAAGGTACGTTGCTATTATGCTTCGTATCCCAATAGCTGCTGAGCGCGAGAGCAAATTATCTGACAGATAATACCATGATACATTAGCCAACGTATCAGATCAAAAGCAAGGAGGATCTTCTTGCAATGCTCGAAAAAAGGAAAAATGAAGGAGGTATGGACTACAAGGAGCTCAAGGACTCGTATTCCAAACTGCCACAGGCAGTTCAGGAACTCGCTAGTGAAGGACGCATCTTGGTGGTAAAGAATAAGGATGGGCAGCCAAGGGTACTTTTTTGGAACGATCAACGCTATAATACAGCTATGGATCCAGGTATAGTTATATGATCAACAACTCATTTTTGTAACAGAATGTTCAAGTGCTGAGTACTTGAGGATGTAGCAAGGAGTGGTGTAGCAAGTGGCTAAACACATCCACTTTTTGCATTCACCCTCCTTGATCCACCTCTGTTTGCCTTCCTTTATTTCTTTACTCCCTGCTTCCTTTATCCTCCTAATTATCCTTTACAGAGTTTCGAGAAATTTGGCACCGCTTGCGAATTCCGGACGAGATTGATCTGCCTAAGGAATTGGAGAAGGCTGGTTTGACTCATATGCAAGTGTTTGATAAGAAGGGACCAGGTGAAGTTCCAAAACGCAAGCAAGTGCGTAGGAATCGAAAAATGAAGATTACTAATACACATATGAAGGGTCTGGATCTCACTAAAGATTTCGTAATTCAAAAGTAACAAGGGTAAATAAAGAGCAAGAACAAACGAAAACGGGAGCTTTTTTCATTTTAACGTCATGTCATGCCCTGAGACAGCGAGAAAAATTGAATAGATAATAATAATAATAACAATATTTTTTTTTTTTTTTTTTTTTTTTTTTTAATTTTCTTTATTTCAAATACTCTTTCACTGTTTGCATAAGCTACAGCTTTTCTCAATTGATATTTTTTTTATTATTTTTTTTTAAAGGATTATTTATACTACATTTAATATGAACTTGAGTTTCCAGTGGATCGGAGTTTTGATGCTACCATTTCTCGCATTTCATTGATAATCTTGTTGTCTTTTTTGATTTTCTCCTCTTGATTGAACATCATGAGGGCTCGCTTCTCTTCTGCACTGATAACTTGGTTTTCCTTTCGAACACGCACAGCGTTCATGCGTTGATGTCTATTTTTTTTTAAAAAAAAATTAAATGTTAAAATCTGTCAATACTGACATGTCATAAACATGTATTTGTGTGATATTTTGAAAAGCTAAATAGTTCACGTACCGACTGCCACTCATTACAAATCCTGCGCTCTCATAATTCTGGATTTGTTCGCTTTCCAGGCCAATTTCTCCACGACGAGGAATACGTTTGCCTTCTTGCACATAGGCTGCCATCGCAGTACCTTCACCAGCCCTAAGCGCTCCGCCGTAACTACGCTCGTTCATCTTAATATCATTCAATTGCAAAGGCATAGGACCAACCTCTTGATCATCCTCTGGTAACTCCACTTTTTTTTCAACCCACATATCGTCAGGATATTCATTATCACCATACGCTGTTGCCACAGATACTTTGGATGGATCAATATCACTACGTGAATGTGCAGAGGTGGACGAGCCACGACGGTCGGCCGATTGGGAAGGGATTTGTTCCATTGAATCTGCCTTGGTAGGGCTTGAACTACGTCTCCTCGAAGAACGTCTGCTACTCCTGTGGCTCTTGTGACGAGATCGGCTCGATTTTCTATGTTTTCTCGATTTAGACGATTTATGGCGTCGCTTACGATCCGAATCAGAAGCCTCAGTTCCTGAGTCACTATCAGAGTCTTTAATAAATACAATTGCGAATAGTTGTTAGTGACTAGGACTTTTTTTTTTTTATTAAAATAATGTCGTCAAGGTTAGGTTCATAAGCCATACATGATCTCTTAGACTTTGATTTAGACGGCGTTTTCTTTTTAATTTCTCTGTCTGGCGATGGTGATCTGTTACGAAGCTCGTCCTCAGTAGGCGAAGGTGCCCAGATCGAAAAGTTGATCGCTAGTCGTTGCTCTCGGCGGCTGATTCAACAAAAGCAAGAAATGATTATTTATCATGACTCTATTGATCATTACATTGTACCCAATAAGTCCTTCCAACTTTTAGATTTTTCAATTAACTTACCTGTTGGAGTATTCAGGTAGCATGTTCTGTGGTCTTCGTCCCCTTCTGTAAGGCTCATCACGGCGTCTCTCATCCCTAGAGTCATATCCGTGATCATTACTTCTATCGTGTTGGTCTCGGCCTCTTAGATCTTCCTGATTTCTGTCTCGCGGTTGGTAGTTGTCATAACTTGGACTTCGTCTCGTCCTGCGCCTCTCCGGCTCATAATGAGAATATAAACCTCTGCTGTTCCTTCCACGATGAGGCGATCTTGATTGAGACCGAAATGTACTGCGTTGGTAATCTCTTCGTCCGTCATCATGCTCGTCATCAGCCTCGATCCTTCTATAGTCTGCATTATTAAAATTTCTATCCTGATTACTATCGCCATTACGCTGCCTACTTGAACTTTCATGTCGATACCGACCTAAGCTCCTGTCACGGCGATCTGTACTTGGATTTCGTCTAGAGCCTCGCCGTTCTTTCTGCATCTCTTGTTTTTGAGTTCCTCCTGATTTAGGCTCCTCTCGGTTGCTATGGCCGTTTTCAGTGTCACGCTGAGTTTTGGCATTTAAAAGCATATTCCGCAAAGTGTCGGCTTGCGTTGTTGGCGAAAGTGAACGTCTGCGTTCGACTACTGTAGAGGATTCAAGTGACATGAAGGATCTTTGAAATGTTGGTTACTATACTAGAAAGTGATTGATGGATGGACCGCCCAGAAAATGAAAGGGAGTTGAAAAAAGAGCCAAGCAGCAAATACGATTTTTATTTTAGTGACAAGTAACAAACAAATCAGTGGTTGATTTAGAATGCGGTGGATAGCACTTTTACATCTCGCTCTATCTGCTAATATTGTGTGCTATTGTCTCTAATACCGACACAACCGCTCCTCGACGCAAACCTTTCGCGAAATTTAGACAACCCATTACTGCAGCTCGCTTTTGTTCCTTATTCCAATTCGGTGCCTCATTAATTTGCCAAAGAAGATTGATAATGGTTCCTTCGTTATAGCCTATAATAATAATATGTAGTGATTAGGACACATCTCAATCAATCTGTTTACCTCAAACATGGGATTAAATCAGTACATACCTTTAGGTCCCTTCTTGAGTTGTGCGACAATTTTATTTTTGATTTCGGCTGGTGTCTTTTGAAAACTAATGTGCTCTTGTTGTAACGATAAGACCTGCTCCTGTGCTACAACATATTCTTTGTCCAGGTTGCGAGCTTCCATAGAGCAAGGGTCATTCAATTCAAAGGTTGAAGAAGTGATTACTGGAGCGGAAGTTGAAGGAACAGGTTTTCCTTGCCTTGGACTGATTGATGCATCGTCCAACACCATACTTTCCAACGGACTTCGCATAAGTGCCAAGGAAGCCTCTGCCGATACATTCCCCTCCAATGATACAGGAATAGTGACCGTTTCAGAGCTGTGAATATTATTCTCAGCTGAAGGTGAATAGAGAATAGGCACTGGCGTAAGATTTTGGGAGGACTTCGACAAGTTGCTCTCAGCATCTGTGGCAAGAGAAATGTGTTCCGACTCACTGTCGCCATGCATTGAAAGATCATATGATGTTGGTCGTACTGGAAGCATTTCAGTGGTAGTTTGGGGCTCAGTACGTTCTGGGATCGTATGTGGTATGGACTGCAGCTCTAACGATGCTGTTGGATCATATACAAGACCTTCGAACACTGGTTTGGCGACTTCATCAGTATGTTCTGGATTTCCTTCGCGCTCCTGCCGATTGTCAACCCTTTCGTGCTTTAAATGATTGGCTGTTACTCCATCTTTACTCTGATACAGACTATCCGATTGAGAGTCAACAATGTCATTTAAGGTCATGGGTATAATCGGTGGTGGAATCAAGTCTTGTGCGTGCTGAAGCTCCTCCATTTCCTCATCATCATCATCCAGACCCATGCCTCCTGGCATCGGCGTATCGGCACGAAGGCGCGCTGTTTCGTCTTCGCCATCAAGCTCCATTTCATCAGAATTGAACATAGCCCTCCTGAAATCATCATCATCCTCATCTTCGTCCTCTCCATCATGCATAACCATATGTAACCCAAGCCCTTCTGTAGAATCCACAATAGACTGAACTTTTCCAGAGCCATGTTGAATCATGATGTTCAGCAATGGCATGGCTGTTTTCCCGCTAGGAGCCCCAAATGATACCACAAGAGTCTTAGTCGACGTCGATCGATCACTCCGGGCCAAACTCGGGACTTTCTCAATTGGAAAATGTGAGGGTGATACAGAACGTCGTCGTGGTCTCCTCTTCCTACCTAGGATTGATGACCATGACGAGCCACCTGAACTGCTATTGGTTGACAATGATTGACCAGCAGCAGATGCTTCATCTTCTTCATCAATTGAAACCTTTTTATCTTGTTTGTAGGGATTACCAAACATTGTCCGCTGCAATGACTTGACTGACTCCTCATCTCGGAACGGATCCCGAAGAGTTTCTTGCTGGATCTTTTGCATACGATCTTGATAAATCCCCATATCAGCGATTGGTAATGAATGAAGATCATCAGAATCCACAATAGAATCCAGTTTCAAAGCCGCGGTTCGCATGACACCCGACGTTGATCTTGATGCAGATGGTATCAAAGAATGGGAAGTTTCTGATGCATATGCCAATGTGGTAGAGATAGAAGTAATTTGGAGATCTCTAAAAAATGCACGTTTCATATCATCAAGTACAGGGATCAGCTCAGAACGAGGGACATCGAATGCATTGCCACAAAGCGTCTTCTTCTTAGGACCCACAGCATCAACAGGAGCTATTGCTTCTATGGTCAGAAATCTGTCCAGTTCAGCTTTGGCCTAGGAAAAAATAAAAATAAAAATAGACAACACATGAGCCTTGGGTGACTACGCATGGGTTTATCAAAAATCATGAAGCTCTTGTGATTTACCTGTATCTTGTTTTTGCCAAGGATCTTGAGAACTGCCTGGCTCATCATGCCTTGGTCAGGTTGTATGACATTGAAAAGACCTATCCGCTTGAGAGCGTTTCTTAAGGGCTGCAGTAACATCGACAATATTGTGAGTGATGTGCATCCTATATGAATTAAAATAATGGCATTTGAATGATTCTTACTGAATAGTAGTATGAAGGCGTATGGCTAAGGTATTCCGCAAAATCTCGAAGCCATTCAGCCGTCGGTGTCCGGCTCGGTATGGAGTTCAAATTTACTATCATTGATTCATTATTTCATGTGAGATTGATACTCAGGGAGCTGCTGAATAAAGAAAAGTAGCAATCAATGCAAACCACAATGTAAACCTTAGCGATGTCGTTATACCAAGTAATGTAAAAAGCGCAGGGTAATTATAGGCGACCACTGTTAAAGTCACAGCATTCTTGCTAGTATTTGCTTTTAGGAACCCAAAAGGGAATCCAAATCCCTCAGTTTTATAGCTATTCTTGATATAAACCTAATATAAAAAGGAAAAAAAGAAAAGTAAGATTATATTAATATACAGCAAATCTCAAAATGAAGATATTAGCAAATTATATGCATACTGGCCAACATGTCCCTGGGGATCGTGTGAGGAGTTCCTGAGTCATTGGACATGGAGCAACAACGTATTTGTCGTATGGAAAACCATCCGGTATATCAATACACTTTTCCTCCTTGGTGTGGTAGTGAATAGTAGGTTGCGCATTACGTGTTGGGATCCGCTGGGCATCGATCTCTGGCCAGAAAGGCTCTGGAATCGGAAAAAAGCCCGGGTGACGCGATTGAGGATTAAGCCAGGAGGGATTCACATAAATTAGCTGGTGGTGATTGGCCGTATTGGGTCTTCGTGGATCCACTATTAAGATGTATATATGAGAATCGTGTGGTCAGCAGCAGCACAGCGTATGTAGCAAAGATGTTTTCTTTCGGGGTTTAATCTTACCTATTAAATCCTCAAAGTTCACCACAACACCATATATATGAAGGACAGCCTGTGGAGAGTATTGAGTTGGGGGGATTTTGCTCATCCCTAGCATGCAATCCATGGCTTGAAGCATGTGCCGGAGTGTCCGCACACGATAACTTGTCCCTAGAGAATATGCCGCCGTTGAATATTAGAGTCAGTAACAAAGGTACATAACGCTGAAGATGTCCAAGAGCAAGTTTCCTGTTGATTGCATTTATGCATATTCTTGTCTATTTTCAGAATAGAACTGGCTTTGCTGATAAAGGACAATAACTTGCACAATCATACCACCCATTACTGTGCTTAAAATGCTGAGCTGCGGGTCCACCGTTTCAGTGTTGGGTTCCAAAAAAACTGTATACAATCTTTGGTCCCATCGAAAAGGCTCATGATAGTAATCAACCCCAGCTGTCGTGATTCCTGGAATATTGAGCTATTATGAGGTAGATAATCAAAACGGGGGTTAATACATCCTTCAAAAACAGCTCAGATGCTATACATACTGACAGTCGGTATGATCAATCATCCGCAAAATACACTGTACTCTATCTAATGTCCCCGAGGCTGAGGATTGCTTTCCGCCGTCTGTGAACCATAAGATAATTGTGGGCTCAATGGTGCCAGGGAATCGACCCTATTAATTGAAAATTAGAAAGTCGTCTTTTTTTAATTCATCATGGGAAAAACGCGGGGTTTGCATTGCATGCACATTTGCTTACACTCTGAATGGCTTACACTTCCTGGCGTATCTATTCCATGGTAGATGCGATAGACATTGAGCAAATCAAATATCGTCGAAAGAGACGATCCTGGATTGGAGATGTCGTTGGCTTTCAGCACTTTGAGTTCTTTGATCAGGTGTGATAAAGGGTCCTTCAATGATGACTATTTTGAGTCGTAAAGCTTATAATCAGCACACACAGCAGATGAGGCGGCATAACTTGATGATAACGTGCCTACTATGTCCATATCTACCTTCACACATCCAGGGCCTTCTTCGTATGTGACCAACATGAATTTATCGTTATGTTTCTCAGCGGATTTTACTTGTGGTAGATGCTACATAAAGCACTCATGGTGTCATTAGTAGGGACGTTGGAGGACTACGAAAAGAAATAATCAGTGAAAGGCGGAACAATTATGGACGCAAGCAATGACAAAATGTCAATGTTAACTCATCTGTCATGCTTCCTTTACTTTAACGAGATGTTCAATACCAGACTTGGTACATTCCAACGCTGACATTCCGCTCGAGAACTTTTGGTTCATCGACGCACTCGTGTCGACCAAGAACACCACAATCATGATGTTTGATAGCTGCACTGCTGGCAGACAAAAGAACAAAAGGATGGCCCTTGATTGCATTGATGCAACAGCATGCAATAAGTAGATCACATAAGCCACCTAGCGACCGCACCAAGCGTTTTTTTTTTTTTTTTTTTTTTTTTTTTTAGCATTATTATGGTCAATAACAGCACATTATCACCATGGCGACTGAACAGAGAACCTATAAAAGACTGAAAGAAACCCGACGTCTGGCCAAAAAGGTTGCGCCGGAAAAGTCATTCGAATCTGAGTCAGAAGATGAAGAGATTGAATGGATTGGGGAACCACTCAATAAAGAGACATTCTTGCGTAGAAAGCCTATCGATAGGGATAAAAACCATAGCATTGCCGACAGTCATAGTAGTGGGCTAGAGCGGATCCCTTTGAGGAGGGCTACTCGCGGTTCTGGTTTTTCTAATATCCCATATTATGGCGGGTTTAAGAAAGGTCGTACGACCTATTTCCTTGGTGACACTGTCCTTCTCCGAAATAAACAATACTCGGGAAAATATGAGTATCCCCATGTGGCACAGATACTGGAACTGTGGGAGACTGAGGATGGAGGGCTCGAGGGTAATTTTCGGTGGTTTCATCAGGCTGAAGATATCGCCAGATTGAGGAAACATCAGCGCAAAGGAAATTTCCCACAACAACTTGAGAAGGGTGAAATTGTGTATTCTCTTGATGATGACAAGAATGAGATCAGTACTGTCATTGCGAAGTGTCAGGTGCTAAACGAACGTGATTGGCAGCAGCGTCTCGGCCAGGAACAGGCGAAAGTTCAAGATCATGAGGAGAGCATGGTGTGGTTTTGCAGAGGCCTGGTCAAAAGAATGACAGGATATCACACTATGGATTGGATGGGCAATAATGAAATGATGGCTCTAAAAGAGGAGAGTGTAGCGCAAGTGAATAAAACACCCTCTAATGATTTTTCGAAAACCAAGCAAATGCCTCGAAAGGTCATCAAATCATCCTCAAAACATAAGATGGGCACTATTAAAATAGACAGTGCCTCAGAGGAAGATTCAAATGAATATCAAGCAGTAAGTCTGTTATATAGCAAGCACTTTGGCCACGAGTTCTAACAAAATGAGGCACCGCTAATCTCTTTGCATTCCCAAAATTAGAATGCCAGTGATGAACAGAGCAACGAGAGTGAGAGCGAGAATGATAATTCTAGAATGAAGAGGAAGAGAGGCCCTGCCAAGAAAAAGGCCGCAACTGTAGCGAACGTGCGAAAATCCGCTATCATCTCTGTCTCTTCAAAACATACTGGGTATGGAAAAATGCGTAGGATACAAATGCGATCAAATTATGATGAAGTCTCTTCTTAATCTTTAAGTTTGTTTGCGATTCAGGTCCTCAACACCTCAAGTGCCAACAACCCACAGATCGATTTCAACTATCGTACCAAAGACTGATTTTGAGTTTGCGCGCAATCGCTTGCATGTAAAAGCCGTCCCCGATTCACTGCCTTGCCGAGAGGATGAATTCATGGAAATTCAGGAGCATTTGGAGAGTGCGCTTGAAGAAGGAACAGGCAGTTGCATTTGTAAGAAGATCAAGGAAGGTTTCGATTGTCTACATGTGAAGCGTTAACAAATCTAAGCTTACATTTTTTCCGCTTATCAATGTTTTCCATTAGATATCTCTGGAGTACCTGGGACTGGAAAGACAGCCACGGTACTTGAGGTTATTCGATCATTACAGGCGAAAGCTGATATAGGAGTAATGTATTTTTTTTTTCTTGAAAACCCATGTAGTCATTAATGAACATATGGGTCACTGTCACTCTACTTTTATTGATTTAAAACAAATGGTGATGAACAATAGGAAATATCACCATTCCAATTTGTTGAGATCAATGGAATGAAGGTTACGGAGCCATCGTATGCATATGTACTCTTGTGGATGGCATTATCAAATCAAAAAGTCACTGCAAACCATGCACTGCAGTTACTGGAAAAACAGTTCAGTACTCCGGGGCCTAGGAGATTACCATGGTATATAGAACAGAGTCCGGTAATTTCTTGGTAAAACCCTGTCATAGTGGGATTCAGACTGCGGCAAATGTTTTAACGTGGTTTATTGTGTAATAGCGTTGTATTGATGGACGAACTAGACCTGTTGGTCACTTCCAAACAAACCGTTATGTATAACTTTTTCGAATGGCCAAACTGGCAGCACTCCAGATTGATTGTAGTGGCTGTCGCAAATACAATGGACCTGCCAGAGCGCATGCTCTCCAACAAAGTGTCTAGTCGCTTGGGTAAATTACGATTCTGATCAGAACGCAAGACAATGATGTCGCAAAGCCACTCTAACCTGTTTTTTGATGAATAGGTCTTACTAGAATTAATTTTCAGCCCTACACTTATCAGCAGCTTGTTACAATTGTCGAGTCAAGATTGGAAGGCATTCGGGCGTTTAAAAAGGAGGCAATCGAGTTTGCTGCACGTAAGGTTGGCGCTGTTTCGGGAGACGCTCGCCGTGCTCTTGATATATGCAGGTAGAGCGCAATGTCATTATTCAACCAAGTACGAAAAGCTTTACCTTCATCCTGCATTTAGCTAAAGTTCTTCGCCATGGCCAACAATAGGCGCGCTGTGGAGATTGTGGAGAATAATGCACAGAAATTAGAAGAGCAGCGACGAAGGACATCTCAAAAGAATCCTTTCTTAGACTTAGGACCTGCTCCGAAACCAGAGCAGGTGACAATCCGTATAGTGGATCAAGCTATCAAGGAAATGTTTGCGTCGCCGAATGTCCGTCTTATCCAAACAGCTTCCTTGCATCAAAAACTATTTCTTGTAGCTTTGACCCTAAGGCTCCGGCGTCTTGGCTTGGCAGAAGTAGAGTTCTCAGAAATCGCACACGCACACCTGCAAATGTGTCGGCTTTATAACCTTGAGCTTCCTATGTTGAGCGACCTCTCAGCTATTTGCGCGAGCTTAGGATCTTCCAGGTGTCTGCTTGTTGAGTCTGGGAAACAGGATATTCATCAGCGCGTTCGACTTAGTGTCAGTGAAGAAGATGTAATGATGGCGTTGAAAACCGATCCGCTCTTCAAACGAGCCTTAAATACCCTATCCTCTTAGCATTATATTTGAAGGTGTAACTACTACTCAGTAAAATGTGGTTTCAAATGATTATGCATTTCCTAGACGTTTTGCATGCGCTCTGATCATCTCAGAACCGAATGAACGCGTGTGCGTTTGATGTAAGCATAGCAATTTTTTCTATCTATTGTTCTTCACTCTGTCGTTGTGATTAAGCAGTAGGAAGTGTTTTGAACGTAAAATTATAATATATACATCTGGGCTTTTTCCAAAAGTTTCATTGCCATTACTTATAAAAGTATCGCGGAGCACAAGATTGATATTGATCTTCATAAGCCTTCATCTTTGACCGTTACTTCAGTGTTGCTCTTTTCAGCCGTTAAAACGGGAACTAGGCTATCAAGCAAACATAACATCTTTTGAAGAGGTTTATACTCAAGGTACAGATAAGATTGTCATCACGACACTTTATACACGAATTTGCCATCGGCCACTATAGCACTATAGCTATCATTGCTTCTTTTTTTATCTCTTTAAAGATAAGGCTTTGGAGTATATACACGAGCACGAAATGTCCTCGACGTGGCTGCCATCAGCCCCTTGAGTTTGCAGAAAGGCAACCTAAGTTGTTGCTGTGGCCGCCATACTTTGTTAGGGATAGTGTCGGTCCGAGAAGATCGTTAATATCTGCTGCAGTCACCTCGAACTGCGCTGAGTTCAACCGCAAACTTAATGTTGAACAAGATAATCTTGAAGAAATTTATAAGCAGTCTTAGATATACTGTAGGGTAAAAAATGTATATTGCGAAAGGAGTCCACACCCACATAAATCTGGATGATGTGGTCATACCCATTCGTCAAATCCTCCTTTATTCATATTTTTCATAGTTGTGGTAGATACATGAATTGTGGCACTTTTCGCTTGAGCAGATTGAACTCGCAGATGAAAATCTTTCTTTGTTAGTACGATAGATGAGTCATACCTTCTAGATCTTCTTCAACGTACTGCTTTATATCAGCCATGTGTACTTCAAAGAGCGCGTTTGGTGCGATGACAAACGAAGAACTTAGTGAACCAATACTAGTAGAAGTCGCGTCCGGCTGGCTGTGACGGTTATTGATTTTTTTCCGTGACAGCGAATGAGGCAAACTCACTCTTTTGAAGGCAGGCTCCGGTATTGCAGAAAGTGCAATTTCCTCTTTACTGACATGAGGTGAAGTCTCTAGCGACGGCAATGGTTGAGAAGTATTAACTGATAAAACTAAATGCGGTTCTGTACTACTCGACGACCGTTCTAGACTCGAAAAAGGCAAAGGGGACAAAGAGGATAACGAGGATCTAACACTAGACTTTTTCTCGAAAGCCCCAACATGTGGTGTACTTCTGAAGCTATTGCAGCTCGTTTGTGAACTTCCTAGTTTGAGATACTTATAGGCTATATTGTCCTCTTTGGCATTGTTGGTTTGGTTTCTTGTTGTAAGGCAGTCCATGCTGGAATTCAACGAATACCTTCGAGAAACAGACGTATTTAAACCTAATGGATGTTAAAAAAAACGCCAGTAATAGAAAACCAACTAAAGCGTTTAATAACTGGGAGAGAAGCATTGTTATGAAGTGAGAACCGTCGAACATACCCATACTGTCGGAAAGCAATGTACTAGTTGTGTCAAAAACGAGTAGCTGATCAACGCAGTTCGTTCTTAATGCTTCACACAAATTGGTAGGCAGTGGCACATGTCTCTTACGATCTTGAATATGAGGTTTGATCCAAGTGGAAGTAGTATCAGCTTGGTGATGGTAGGCTTCCATGTAATAATTAGACATTGATGTTTTCTTTGCGTGTTCATGAAGGGGTGGTTGAGGTGCATCTGTCCTCAGTCAAAATATCGCAGACCATTCTGTTATTATAGAATTCAATATATATTTTCTTCTTGTAATAGGATGACTCGCTGCCACTAATACCTGTTAAATTGATCAAATTTGACATATTCTGTGAGCGAAGTCCTTGATTTGTAAATCTATTGTGCTGAACGTTTTCAAGCGATCCTCTGACACATGACTTAATGGCCCAAGGTGATTCCTCGTACATTCCACGGGCTGATGTACTTAGAAGATCCATTTGCCTTTCCGATAGCCGCCAGTTCTGTCGTCTCTGAGCTGTAGACCTGCCTGCGGCGCCCGTGGGCATTGAGTCATGTTCGGATTCAGCAGCGCTAGTATGGATTGGCATTAGTACGAAGGTGAGAGGCGAACGATGGACAGATGGCGTTGATGGCGAAATCTGTGCTTCGAGAGCTGGTGCGGTCAGACCCTCTCCAAAGTAAATCATTGTAGTATTTATTTTAGAAAGAGCAACAAGTTGGACCGAGTCTAATTTCACACTACAATAGAGGAACTTATCAAACTGAAGCGCATACACCTCTCTCAAAGTACTTCATAAACATGGCTATGAACTAGTCCAAGATATTATATAGTTCAAGTAATTTCTTGACACAGCCTCGAATGGTGTTTGACTTTTGGCGCGCGCTGAACGACAATCTTTCATCCAAGGATATGCTCCATTCTTGTCTGCCGACTGAAGGTAAAGAGGCTATTGGTAGAGTAAATGATCGCAGACGACATTGGCTATGTTGTGGCCGGCCATCACGTCTCTGTGTATAAATGCCTTGCACTTCGGGCAATAAACTCGACGAATTTCAACTTACCCCATAAATTCCTCAAAGCTAGGGCACTTCTTAGAAGTATAATACTCGCTCACGTCGACAACAATGTATCTAAGGGATCTGGTCTGGAAGAAGTGTGAATGTATAAATATCAGCTATAAGGAAAAAAAAACTCACCATTCGAACGGTGATTTGAATGTAAAGAAGAAAGCCTGGCATTGGAAGAAATTTTCTCAGGCCTACAGCAAACATAACCCTGCCGGCCTCTTTCCTTTTCGTTCCAATTGAATCACCAACTATGTTGAACAGACGATTGGTGACCTGACCGTATTCTTTATCCCAGGGCCTCTTCGCGTTCCACCAATACCTTTTAATGACTCTTTTCTTCTAGAAGGAACTGAGGTGTGTCTTCACTTCTGCAAGCTTGTCGATGTACTCTTTGATGCTTGCTCCATTGCCACGGAGAGGAGGTAGACTGCTCTTAATGTCGCTAATGGATTTTGTAGAGCCATCAATGGTTGCTGCTTTTCTTCGGTCTATCCATTTTACTCAATTTTAATGTCGCATGGCAGTTCTTGAGCTTTTCCCGGAAGTCGTCCCAAGGATATTTCCCACCATCCTGAGCTTGAAGTTAAGCAGCCTGAGAGCGCTGTCTTCTATTGATAAAAACCTTTATGGCAGTTGTGAAGCGTTCATAAGTTTCATTCTTGCTAGTAACATCTGGATGATTGAGATGATGTTTAACCGATTCTTTAGGATCTGTCAAAAAAAAAAAAAAAAAAAAAAAAAAAGAATGAGCGCGTTGAAGAGGTTAAGAAGCGATTTCTGGCTGTTTTCTATAACGAAAATAACAAAAGTACCCTCTGCTTGAAGCGATTTGATGACCTTGAAGTTTGTTTTAAGCCCCATTCGTGCGATGTTACAATTGTAGTCATTTTTTGAGACAATGCACAGCGCAGCCAACTGTCCTTTTGAGATATTCAACTGACTTAACATGGTTGGGACGTGATAAATGAAGCTTTTATGCCTGGACACGGGCCGTCGGGCGGTCGTTATATTACCATATGCCAGGATGTCGTTGTCCACCGACATAACAATGTCACTAGTGGAACAGACGCTAGCATTGGCAACGTCGGCTTCGTAAGCGCATTCTTGAGCTTCCCAATTCTTGGATCTCATGCACTTAGCAAAGGCAACGTGAGAATCCGTTTCACAATAGAAAGCAGCATTTACTTCATGCTGGTATTGATAATATGACGCTTTCGCACTCAGAGCTTCTTACCAACCAGCTCTTGTAAGGTGTCCAGGAGGGTTTGAACATGATGAGCGTCTTTTGTCCGGGACTTCTCATGACGTTCATGCGTCAACCTTTTTTCTTCGGGAGATGGCCCATCCAGATACAGGGAGTCACACTTCGTGGGATTCCACGCCGCAGCAACGCTTGCCCAACAATGACATGAGCATGCTTTTAAGCTTTAGTCATGTAAGCGGAACGGAGGGTTGAATAAAAGGTAAGGACATCAACATAATAATTTAGTTGTGAATTGGTTCGTAAAAAATCGAAAGCACTAGTGTCATTGGGCATAGAAAGCAGAGCCTGCCTCATATCTCTTCTCTTGAAGTAGGGCCTATAGGTCTAGGACGACCATCTCTAAGGATACACAAGTATGATGGAAGAAAAAAATAAGAGGCGGCCCCTGCTGGTGCGCTTATGACGCATGATCATGTCCGTACGGTTACTTACCGCAGCTGCAAAGAGCGATACGGGAAGGGCAGTGATATCGTCAAGAGTGTCGAGTGCTTAATGGAGGGGAATGAAAAAGAATGGAAGTAAAAGCTGATTCAATGACTGCATTGATGGTAACCCCAAAATTACATAATAGCTTGGTGTACAAAGTCCGAGCTTGAGGTAGAGACCACTTTGGATACGATGTTTCTCTCGATTTATACAACGTCTTGAAATTATCGCCTGAAACATATTATGTCCTCTGCATATCTCTTCACTATCTTTGCTAGAGAGCAGATGACGAGACAAGGCATACCTATTGCCTATATGCTTTGTAGCTCCGAGTCAACAAAAGTAATAGCAAGATACTCTAGATACGGCGGTGTAGCTATGATCCTAGTCTAAAATCCTAACTAAAGTAATTGAATCATTGATAGTTTTTTTAAGAAGATGGCTTATTTGCCTCCAGGGCTAATACGACCTCAGGCCATCAAAGTTCATGGTGGGCTGCAGCGTAATGCAAACCGAAGTAATGTTAGTTGTGTTTCCCCAATATAGATGATTACTACTGCCATTTTTCTATAGGGAAACTATGGGAGACTCAGATGGTAGTCATATGTAGCGTAAGTCAAGTGACCAAGTCAGAGATGATTTCGTATCAATATATTTAGCTGCATTGAATGGCGTGTTCCCTTGCTGCGTAGGAAAATGACTGCAAGAACATGCGGCGACCACCCAAAGCACTACGCGCCGCAGAATCTAAATAAGCCTTGACCGATTTGTAGGAGGATTTTAAATAGCTATTCTCCCGTAATACCAATACTGGATTCATCCGTTATCTAGAGAAAAACTAGATGGATGCAGCGAAGAGGCAGAGGCGGGGTGAAGTAAAGCTAATCAGGCAGAGTAAAAAAAAAAGCATTTATTGACGCTACCTCTTCTTGCCATGTAGGGTTACCAACATATGAATACCAACAATATTTTAGAGTCATGGTTCATGACCTTAAAGAGACATGTTTTAAATGGCAAAAAAGCCATGCCGGTCGACTATGTTAATTTGCTATGAGGTACTGTTGACATATACTTTAGGATAAAATGCCTTCGTGCCAGGAGAGGGGTACAGTCGCCAACTCTCTCACAGTACAAAAGGGATAGAAAATCGAGGGCTTTGATACTTGGTATAGATGCTGCTAAAGCCGCGACAAAAATAACCTAACTGAGAGAAAGGTGTACATATAGAATGATTGTGTTCTACCAACTAAGTATGTGTTTGCGGTATCATTCTAAAGCCTGCTATTACTTCCAGTTAATGGTCAAATATTTTTCTACGCCAGGGAAAGAGCACTATTGCTCTGGATATAGATAACGCCGTTCTTCTACCTTGCACATACCCTGCTCATGAGAAACAAAGAGTTTCTTGCAAGTACATGTACTTTGCACAGACAGGTTCAATGTCAAACGCAGCGCTGGTCCTACACGTACCCAACCCAAGCAGGTCCGGAACACATTTGATATCAATGATCATCTTGGACAGTCTCTCGAAGGGCCCCTCTCAGCATCATTACTATGACAACTACAGGTAGTGAGATCTGAAGAGAAGGAAAGAAAAAGGATAGAGCGAGAGAAAATAACTGCTGAGTTGTCTAAAGAGAGTAATAGCGAAATGATGGACGCGTAGAAGAGATTAGACCTCTTTGCGATTGGTAGGAGCAATACGCGACTTCTGGTTAAGAGAAGGCAAAGCATTGCAGCAGATCTACAGAATATAGTTTGCAAATAGAACAAAATCAGTCTAGGCCATAGCAAAATGTTTAAACCATTAGCAACTTACGTTGATAAAGCTCTCAAGAATAAGGCAATCTCTTCGCTTACTCTGCTCATCTGAAGCCACTTAATCTTTCCCACAGAGACATCAGAGCTAATATAATCACATTTGGGCGGGCGATGATTACAATTCGAGCAAAT
Organism: Lobosporangium transversale; assembly: GCF_002105155.1. NCBI lineage: Eukaryota > Fungi > Mortierellomycota > Mortierellomycetes > Mortierellales > Mortierellaceae > Lobosporangium > Lobosporangium transversale. The sequence continues at coordinate 118,680 of NW_019029046.1, read as the reverse complement.
GCCACATTAGTCGCAAGTGCCTCGATAGCAACACATCATTGAAGCCTAACTATAATTTATATTCAGTAGTCAAACACATCGCTCTATTCACGGATATCCTGTTAAAAGGACGAAAAGCATAGAACATTAAGGTGCCAGCTATGAACGGGCCTGTAAACTTAAGAGTAGCTACTGTAGAAATAACTCAACCACTTGTCATTGCGATATCTGCAATCATTACTATCACAACTCTTTTTTTTTTTTAAATGCAGAATTTCATTAAAAGCTGTCGCCTGCTAGTCTCATTATATAGCTCTGCCATAGGGCAATACCTCGCTATCTATGTAATATACAAACTATGTAATAACGGTGTCGAGGAACCTATTTATCGCTGTACAGACTGGGTTACGTAAGGTCGGTTATGGACTTGGAGAAGTCTTCCTCCATTGCAAGGAAAGCAAAATTTGTATAAATCCTCGACTTCTAGTTAAATTCAGATCTATTGAGCGCAACTTGGAGTGCGACTGCTCGCTCTATAGCGAATGCATGTTTGCCAGCACTGCCACTGTTATCTTCATGATAAGCCTCCATGGTCTTTCATCACAATCCAAAGATATAAAGTTTTACTGGCAACGGTTCTAACAGCTACGCTTACGAACTCATATTCATTATTTTCCAGACAATATAGCCGCTCGGAATACTACGATGACCACGCTAAAACTTATTGATACCTAGCATATTAGAAACCCTGAGAGACATGTCATTTTTATGAAAGATTGACTTGCTCATGATATATCAAATAATGCCTCCTGAATATGCCAAAACCCACTCGATTATTGATTGCAACAGCTGTGAAATCAAGTTGTAGGCTCTCTGCCATCTCCTTAAGCACAAAAGTGTGAAAGGTGTCTCAACAAACCGAAAGAAAATAAGTGCTTATGGTCGGGAGTGACATAGCTTCTAGGACGTCAACTGCTAGTTTAGAATACACAGTTTTAATTGAAATAGTGCTACCGAACAGAGCGATGCGGCAAGCGACTAGTTTCTAGCTTTTATCAGCACAACATCATTGTAGTAGACAAGCATGGGGCTTTATGTATAAATATGTAATATGATAACTGAGCAGAAAGCAATATTGTGCCCAAATCTATTTTGTCCGCTTAGCAATGTTATGCTGCCACCGAATTTTATCGAGCTCACGCTTCAGCCCAGGGTGGTCGTTATAGACGTTATTTGAAAGCTGGTCTAGCCTCGAGACCCAATCGCTTAATACCTGCTCATAGACTCCGGTTAAAGACTTTGAATTCGTAGTCGTAGGAATACCCTTTAGCCTAATACTTGCGCTAGCGCGTTGCCCAGGCTCATTTGCGTTGTCGGGACATACATCAAGTAATGGGGCTTTACACTCCAAATCCGCCTTCTCTGCAAGATAGGCCAATAGTTGCTGAATTTCAATAGCACGCGATGCATTCATTGGAATTTGTCTTTGCTCTAACTCAGACTGACTGCAGGGGCTTGGACAGAGCGTGTCCATCACTTGCAGATTGGCGAGCCGTTTCGTCAGCAGAGAGATATCGTGCGGATGTGCTGACAATGCATGATCCTCAATAAACGGGTGAAATGCATCCGTCTTGTAGTACGAGTGAGGTGTAGGCGCGGAATGGATGGTGTACAGTAGGTCGGGACTGCGTGTACTTTCTGTGCTCTTTATGCCATAAGCCATACTAGAATCTAGGTCGCATGCAGCAACGCCGTAGGCCAATGATGATACAGAATCAGAGCAGTTAAAGGTCGGGCGCGCTCTGGTATGTGGATGGAGCTCTGAATAGTGTTGTGGTTGCTGTTGAGACTGAGGCCGCAGAGTCGATCGACCGAAAATATCCTGGCATGAAAATAAGCTCTCGTCCCATTCATGTGGTGAATGCTGATCAAAATGATGCTGGCATCTCTCTGCTTCAAAGGTGCAGAACTCACAGTCCACTAGAAAAGAAGGCCTGAATGAGTTCCTTCGTGACTCTATTGAATTCGACATTTTAGCGACTTGACTCTCAGATTTCGATTGTAGATGTATTGTTGGTAGAGGGGAGTGTGCTGTACGTTCCGAAGAGAAAATAGGAGAAGGCGATCGACTCAAGGACGGATGGTCTGAAAAAGGAGGATGTAAGCTAATAGAGCACATGGACGGTGGTAGCGGTAGAAAATTTGGAGTAGAGGAAGATATCGATGAAGCAGATAGTGAAGGCGATACTGACTGAAATGAAGAGATGGAGGTCATAGAAGTTGATGCAGATATGGATGTAACAGTGTTTTTGCGCATTGGATAGCATGTATCATTAACCATTGTGTTATTTTCGAGTGGGATCTCAATAGCTGGTGACGCTACTGACTGTAGCAGAGGTGATGCTCTATTATCGCAAGATGGGGCATTATATAATGGAATTGAGTCACAAGGATGTTGAAAAGGTGGTGAGCAGAGTTCAGTTGCTTCTAATGAAAATAAAGTTGGGACAAAGGACGTGTTGCTGACACTCGCAATCTCCTGGACATTTTTATCTCCACGACGTCGAATGCTTTGAATCCTAAGGTAACTTGTCTTGTCCCGATAGCTTACTCTCGGCAAGGACGAAGATTCCAACGGAATGTGGGGCTCATATTCAGAGCTACCATTAATAGAAGAGTCGCTATCTACGCTGGGACTGCAGCAATAATGACTATCCTTGATATGTCGATCAGCTTCCTTTTTTTTTGCTCTTGCGTCCATTGGCCATTCACATTCACGTCGCTCCTTCATGATCTTCATTAATTCAGACATCACTGCAGGGTTCTTGGCCTTTGTAAGGGGCAATCTAGCCAGGTCTCTACTCAGGACGGGGAGGATGCTAGCCCGTCGGAGCCATTCATTTTTGCTCTGGGGCTCAGATGCCGGTTGAATCCTTGGCTCCTCTGCAAGGCGTATGGTACTAGGTAGCAGGAGATCTTCTTTTCCTGTGAAGAGCTCCGTGCATGGTGAGTTGTAGCTACATTCTACAACACAATCCCCATTATAGAGAGTGGAATTTGTTGCTGGCAGTCTCGAGTCAGCGCCTTCTAATCGTAATGCACCAGTTTGCAATTGCGAGTCCGAATCATCACAATCAGAGGGCATACATTCTGTATGGTATTTAGTTATGCCAAGCGATTGGGTATCTGCTAATGCATTAGTATAGTGATCCGATTCAAAATCATAAGACAGCCTCCGAAACCCTATTTCCTGACATTGAGTTGGCTGAATTGATTGAAGTCGCTTTGTCGATAAACACCCAATTGAGTGCCGACTCAATGTATGTATACTGGGTTTAAATGAAGCGGGAGTATATCCTATAGGCAGTGAAAGGCTTTCGGCCTTCGCCAAGAACATAGGTATTGGAAAAGTTTGGGTTGGAAACTGTTGGTTCGAAGGGATTTTGTTAAACGACCCATTTGAATCAATATCACTCTCTACGAAGTTTGCATCACTATCCATCTCGCCAGTTAGTGATAGTGATATTGGAGTTACTCTAATATCCATTTGATCATCTGATTTTGACAGGTTGCCTGGCCCCTTGCTGTCAATGGACGCTTTTATCTGACTTGGCCGTCCTGAGCCATATACCATTGTCTTTTTTTCTTCAGATAACCGTGCTCTATCCTCCAGTGCTGGCATTTGAGTAGCTGATGAAGATCTGACACGATGCCTCGTTGTACGCCCATGGTTGCAGGTTCGACTCTTTGGTGTAATATCTTTGGAAGTAGTCGTTGGTTGAGGCTTGAGATTCTTTGTCGTTGACGCGAATTTTGATGGATCGGAAGAGCATTTGAGATTGGAAAGAAGGTTCATATCTGCATCTGTATTCTTTGGGCGGCTACGACGTTCCTTTCCATTATCATGGACAGGAAGGCAAGGATGAACATTGGTTGAGAGCGTAAACCTTGGTCGACTATTGATATTTCTAGTTGATAGTTGTTTTGATGTACCGGTACTATCAATAGAGATATTATGTTTGTCTCCTATACTTTTGGGCACCATACAGGCTGTAATTGATGAGCACTTCCTCTCTTTCTGACTAGTAATGAGTGTCTGAGGGTTTTGCATGTGCTCTGGACAGTAACTTTTGGTGTCAACATTACAATGAGCAATAAAATGGTCGGAAGCATTGGTTGAAAGATCCTTCCAGGTGTATGGGACAGTTGTATTGCTCAAGCTGCGGAAGTTAATAGGTAAGGGTGAAGTGGGAGGAGAGTCTGGAAGAAGCTGTGTGTGGTGAATATCCTCCTTACTATCCTCTCCATTCTCCTTCTCAAATGAGGACCTAGACTTGACTTGACGCGTTGTTTTAGTGGTTTCTCTTGGTGTTATATCAAGGATATTTGGCTTCTCATTCCTTCGAAGTATCCATTGACAATGACTGGATCTCTTTGTTGACACATTAGAATGAGATGGAGGCACAGAGGATGAGGATGAGGATGAGGAGGAAGAAGAGAGGCGCTTTGGCTTTGAGGCTGGTAAGGACATTGCAAAAAAAAAAAAAGTGCTTGTGGATAAATGTCTTCGTTATTGGATACTGTAATCACGTTGGAGTGTAGTTGGCTTTTAATTGATGTCGCGGGAAGAAGAGATAGACGCGCGCTGAAACACGAGGTAAAGTAATACAAAAGTACAAAAGCAAAAATAAAGAAGTAAGTGGTGGAGTCCAATTGACAATTATGATACATGTCACTTGACAAGACTATACCTGGTTGCATTGAGTTCTATTGAGGGAACACAATGGATGTAATAAAATGAAGTGATTGATCAAAATGAATGCAAAGCAATTGAGTAAAAAAAAGGTTCAAATGAGAGTCAAGAGAGTATATATACTTAGGCTGGAAAATAAGAAGCATATTGATATTTAGAGTACTAACACAGCGTTGAAGTGGGTGTTTTGGGATGTAATTAAGCTCTTCTTTCTTTTTTAAGGATACCCCCCAGTAATGCTCTTGTTCTGCTTCGCCTATTGTTCATGTTATTTCATTTCAGGATTTCTTGCATTGCCTTCCTCCACTCCAAAGGGACCTAAAGGAGTCAAATGAAAGTCTGTGAGCATGGATAAATATACACTAGTGCTATTACACGTAACAAAATTACATGCCAATATGTAATTGATGTGAGAGCATTGTTTACATTTTTTCCATCTTGTGATCTCGTGAGTTCAACTGAAACAATTTTTGCTGTCCAAGCCAAAAAGAGAAACTAAAAAAGCCAAAGCGCTGTTTCTGATACACACAACCCCAGAAAGCACAGCACCACTGACTTCGCCAACATTTTTCAGGGGGATCATCAAACTGTATCAAACTCTAATCTAAACTAACGGATTAAAGTACTAGCTGGTTTAGAGTCCCAAAAACAAGCGTGGCATATCATTGATGATGTCTCCTGTGAAGACAACATGTCTTCATGCTTGCTATCATCCTTAACCTCTACTTTAACCATAACTGACATCTCCGGCTCTTGCGGGGATGTCACTAGGGTATTTAGTTCTTGCGTGAGTAAGCGTCTTGAGTCCTTGATAGTCTCGTCTATAGAGCTATTCCACCACATGGGCGATGCAGTGACAGAGCACCGATTACAGATCTCTTGTGAGCCAGATTGTGATACATTTTTACTGATCACACCCTTGGATCCATATCCATATGTACCAGTTGTTCTTCTGCCATGTATGGAGCCAGGACCTTGCCATGATGACAGTGATCCAATGCCTGGATTCAGAGCCATGATAAGCCGGCTCTTCCGCATCGCACTCGGGATAGATCTGTCGCATTGCTTGTAATAATACACGTAGGTCTGAAGAGCGTTTCGGTCTGTCATAGCGTCAGGCTGATCTCGTATCTGAATGATCTTACGCGAGGATAGGTTGTGGTTAGGACACCAAATCATTGGAACCATCAAACCACCCTTCACATTTTTAGTAGGCTGCATCTCAAATGCGATTTTATAGCCAGCCTCTCGTGCGCAAGTTACATGAAACGCTTTCTTACACCCTTCGCCACATCCTACACACACACCAGCCTTTTGTCTACAGATGAAACATGTTTGTTTCCATCGCTCGTGGCGAATTCTTCCAATAGACTCAATCGGAGACAGTGTCTCCACATCAACAAAAGTTATTTCAGGGATCCAAACAGCGCAGAGGACGTGCGCCCAGTTGTTGCCTGTAGTCCTCTTAATAGCTTGAGGGCCTTTGCCCAAGGACTTGGTACAGAGGACACAAGTATAGCTCTAAAAAAATGAGCCGTAAAATTAATAGCTGAATAAGGAAAATGACTCAAGGTTCCAAAGTAAAACTAACATTGGACACAGACTATACCGTTGAACATGTGGGGTTTTGGTCGTTAAGACAAGCATCACAGTACCAATTACGATTGCTGGTAGTGGAAACAACACCGTAGCAATCTTGCACAAATTTAAAGAGTTTAACGACAGTGTTAGTCCCCACAAACAAAAACTAACGCCATATTAATTAATAATTGATGACATACCACGATGAACAGTCAGTTGGCACTTTTGACAATTCATTAGCTGCTCTCCAGATGAAGCCAAGTTGCCACATATGACGCATGGTACCGGAGGGGGTGGTGATGGCGAACGACTAGGCTCACGCGACTATATGTCAATTTTTGATCCGGTTAGATATCATGTCTGTAGATACTATGGTATGCCCATCATAATGCAGGATTGCTTAAAAATTACCTGTTCCTTGATCTTTTTACCATTCCCTGATTTAGGCTCTATCCGTTTACGCTTGATTCCAGCTGCTGTATCAACTGCATTGGGAGATACCTTGCTAGGTCCGTTTATTTGACCTTTGCCTAAACACACGATTTTATGTTAGTCATCATAATCGGGTACTATACCTAAAAACCATAATCTGTAAAAAAATGTTTCACCTGTGGTCAGATCCTTGGCTTTTAGTTTCTTGGTGTCCTTTTGAGAGTCTGTTAAAGAAGGTAGGGCCACATAACGTACCCAGTCACTACCGCAATCATTACAGAACACCTTCGGATTCTTTTTCTGAAGATCCACTTCTCCCGGTGCCCTTCGCCATACGGATGAATTAGTAGTTCCACAATGAGCGCATTCGAAGATATGAATATTCTCAGCCGACCGCAAGATAACCGAATCGTGGTCCAGCGCTCGTTCTTGCTCTGCTTCTGACCCAGACTTTGCACGACTAGCATGTTCCACGACAGGTGAAGTAACTACCCCTCTGCCTACAGACTTGAATTTTTTGCTGGTTATAGAATAGAGCGTTAATAGTGGATAATATCCATGTAGTGTTTGCCATTCCATAACTAAATGGAGCAGAACCTACTTTGGTTTGTTGATTTTGGTAAAGACAGAATAAACTGGTTGATAACGCTCGGTTTTCTTCCAATGATAAAAGAATCGTACAATATCTTTCATGGATCGTGTCTCGACTTTTTTCTTGATAGCGAAGAGCTCATGTCCATAAAGTCTAATGCCTTCCTCAAACGCCTCTACCTCCTTAGCTGTCCAGTCTTCAATGTCAAAATCATGTTTTTGAAGCTTAGACATCTCCCCAAGGGCCATATTAGCATCGAATCCATGCTTTTGTAATGTCAGTAACGCTTTATCCATCAAGTCTGCTGAGTGTATTTGCAATGGCAAATTTAGATCCTTTAAGCGGCTAATATAACTTGCAACTATCGGTATGCATTGATGAAGGCGTTAGATTATATTAAGCCTGATTACCTATACCAAAATCAACCTTTACTCACTATCAACGCATATTATATACATTACCATATTCCTCGGAAACACTGCTTGGCTTGAAGTATTGCAAGCTTACGGTTTCATCACCTCCACGTTCTGTCCGCAATGGTTCATCAGTACTCGTACCGGACCTTGTTGGGGGGGAAGGTGCTGCAGGACTGTCGTTCCCATCTGTTCCTTGGTCGATTAACGCTGTGTGTGTTCGAAATGTTACCTCCGCGACCTCCGCTATGTCGAAATGTATCGAGAATTTTATCGATAAGTATTACGGGTCCAACTTCAGCTCTGGTCCCTTTATATATAAATATATATACATATATGCAGTATTGGTAAGCTTTCGTTGAACTACAATCGTACCTTCAAGAGGCTTTTGTTTGTGTGGCGGTCGACCACCACGACCACCTCTTTTAGAACGGCCCCGTGAGCCATTATTTTGTGGATCATCAAATAGGGTAGATGTGGCGAGGATATGTCCCGGTCCATCCCATTTTACAACGAATGCCTGATATTTCGGCCCCACTCGGCTTGACGCACGAGGATATACACGGTCATCAGGATCTAGAAGCAGATAGCAGATTATTAATAAACTATGTATTTAAAATCCAGGCTCAGAAGGCATGCAGTATTGCTCACCAAAAATATCCTGAATATCAGCATGTGTTCCGAAATATCTGAAGGGCCACATGTGCGACATTTTTTGTTCCTGAGATATAGAGGGCGCCATTGCTGTCGTACTTCCAGAATCATTTCGGGAGCTCTCTCTTAGGCTATGGGAAGTCGGAGCAACTGTCAAGGTCGAAAGAGACTTCTGTTTCGGAGAACTCCTTGGTGAGTTTTGCCCTGAGGAAGTAGCTGAATGATTAGTAGTAGAGGACTGCTTTAATAATGATGATGAAGTGGTAGAGGGAGATGAAGCAGATTCCAGTGCAAGTTTAGTGCAAAGCGCGCACTGGAAAGCAAAACCTTTAGAAGGTTTACGCAACATGGGTGGATTAATGCACAGCATATGATGAAAACCTTGACACATAATACACTTCAATGCTTCTCCGCTAAAAGAGTGTACAAATGTAATGCAAAAACGAGTGTTAATAGTGGTACAGGTCATATATACATATTTTGTAAGCAATAAGAAATATGTAGTATAATGAATAGCAAGATGTGTGAAGCACTATCTGATTTCTTTTTTTTTTTTTTTTTTTTTTTTTTGCCCTTTCTTTTACATGACTCTGAACTCCCATATTCTCGTATCAGATGCATGGTATTATTGCTTGTCCTCTCTACTGTAATACAGCAAATTAGCAAAAATGCAGAGGTTTTTTTTTTATCATAAGCACGCATCTTGCGCTTCCAATTTGTATGGACAAAGAGCCATGAATGGTGTAGGGACATAGCCTTGCCGCTTATCAATTGCCACATTTGGAAGTGAATGCTTGCATAGTACTTCTTACCTAGCGCACCATCGTTTGCAGATCAAACATACTCTGTGAGCATCGGTATATTCAGACGCTGTTCCAGCCTCGACAACAATATATTGGTATCTCTTGCCAAGCTCTTCTGCTACATCAGGTGGCAAGTTGCGAACTGACTCAACTGGGATTACATCATAAAATCGATGAATGTAACGATCGAAAAGCTGACTGTAATAAAAGTGATCTGGCTTTTTTTTGTATGAATCTAAATCCTTAATATATGCCTGATGGGTTACAGTACAGCGACCCCGAATACTTGACAGCGGATTCATGTCCGAGTGCATAGTTGCAACGAGAAGACGAGGGTCATGGTTTCTCCGAGCCATAACATCTTTTGGTCGATAAAACCAGCCAATCCTGACTTGCAGTGGTTTCCCTTTGATCTCTTTCCCAAATTCCATGACTCGTCCAATGTAGTAGGATTCTCCAATGAACTCTGAAGCCATGTAAACATGATCTATAGCAACAGCAGCAAGACATATCATAGCCGATAGCATATAGAACAAGTGAACAGAAAAACGGAGGTATTAGTATAGTTAATAGATATTAAATTCCTACAATTAACATTGAATTTAATGCGTACCATTCACAGATATGAGAGTGCCGTCCCTGAGAGGTGCTGATGTGATTCTATTGGACTGACCAGTCATAGTTTTAAAGGGAAGCACTACAGACAGTTGAAAGTCACCCTGATTCTAGAGATGGGAGGAGTTGTCCTTTCTTACAAGCAGGTGAGAAGGAAATAGAAATAGATAAGACAATGAGCTAATGAATAGGGCCACAATGAGAATGAAGAAGGGCCGATCCAAAGATTCCAAAGATGGGAGGTTTTGTAAAAAGGATGTTGCACAAAAAGTGAGGAAGGGTGATATCGCAAGTCTTTATTTCCTGCTAAAATCTAACGATGACGATAATGCCTTTATTACAGAAGTGAAAGCATGTTTCACACAAAGAGATCGAGATTTGTTTCCTACTCTTTGTCACTCATTTGAAAGGCTGCAAACATTAATATTTGACAGACTGGATCGTTTCACTGTAGGATCGATATCTTTTTGGAACCTCCAGTCTCTGGCATATTTGTCCATTTTCTACTGAGCGATTTGGCTAGCACACACAGTTCCATTTGCCACCATTTTGTACAGACCTTCCTCAAGCTCTCATTCTCACACTCACATACCGAATAACTACTTTGCAGGAATCATCAATAGCAATGGCTGATAATCCATATCCTGTTGGAACAACTGTCTTTGCTAAACTCAAAGGTTACCCATGGTGGCCGGCTCGTGTAAGTATTCATTATAAAAGTATAGTTTCACATTAAATAGCATAACGATATCTTTTCATTTTCTATAAGCGCTTGAGCAATTAATTATATATCCTAATACAACTGGTTCCTCTTGTCATATTCGCTAGATTGAGAGCGAAGATGACTTACCTGAAAATGTTAGTAGCAAAAAGCCAAAGCAGAGACCCATCTGGCCTGTATTTTTCTTTGGTTCATATGATTAGTAAGTGTTAATTCAGACAGGATCGGATGCAGGTGCAGATATACTTAGATGTTATGGACAAACTGCAGGTGGACAAATCACCGATGGATAATATTGAGTTTTTGGATCAACTCACAAACCCACAAGAGCAGTCATCTTGGCAGTACGCCCATTTACACTGGTCAATCGTCAAAGACATGGGCTTATAAATGAGGAAGATTGTGATCGGAGGCCGTACGAACATAGTTTTGGTGAATAGGGTTACCAATAGGCATTAACTAGGAGGAAAGGAACCTTTTGCGCATCAACATGTACATGATATGAACAACTCGCAAAATAAGACGGCTTCTAGAGAGAAGACAATGCTTTCTCTCCCAAGAAGATGTACAGTCAACAACAATAGACGTCTTTACGCTGCTGGAACCCGTAGCATAGTTTATCAACAGATAACTGATTGAGAAGAGTGCGCCCCTAATCAAAAAAAAAAAAAAAAAAAAAAAAAAAAAATCATATTATTGTCTTGATTATCCTGATCGTCATATTCATCGACTTCTTGAAATGCTAATACTTATGTTTTAATCTTCTTGTTAACACTATTGCTGTACGTTAGCGGCTGGTTTGGGACCTCGGAGCTAAAATCGTTTGAAACTGCTTCAGCGGAGAAGGCAAAGTTATCGCTTCGAAAGGGAAATGCTCTCCGGACCGCACTCAGTGAGGCTCTAGATCCCAGCCTTATCCCTGAGAGAGTTACAGTTACGTCGGCAGACGAGGATGATGAAGAAGAGGATGAAGAAACACATGTATCAGAAACTCAGTCTCGTAAAAAGACTACTCCCAAAGTTAAAAAAACGAACAAAACCGAGTCTGCAGAAAAGAAAAGGCGGTCCAGTGCAACTGAAAGCCAAATCCCCAAGCGCAAACCTTCTAAAAGATCTGTGGCTGCTGATGATGATGACGAGGACGAATCACCGAAGGTAAGGGGCACATATTACCTTTAAGTAGTATGTCTGTACAATATCGCTTTTATGTTTATCTTCTGATTGAATGACTGTCATGAATCTAAAACATAGACCAAAAAACGCGCCAGTATTACTGGACGAAGCCAACTTGAGTCTGACAAAAGGAGTGTGGAGGATGATATCAATGGGGCTGATGTAAGTAATGGCCGCACTCGGAAATCAGACGATGATGGCGATCTAGGCGATCAAAATCGTACCAAGAAAAGGTTGCGAAGTATGTAAAATCTACCTCAGGAATACATATTCGTTTAAACGTTTAATTCATTAATGCTATTGATAATCTATTCTATCGGCATTGGTTGCAATTTTTGCTGTATGATCAAGGCTACTAACCACTCTATATCGGCCACTTCCTATAGGTGGACAACCAAATGAGCGACTTTTAAAATTACGACACAAACTTCAGAAATTACTCTTAGTAGAGGGTCTATCAGATGAGATTCTTGTTCAGGTACAACTTCAAAATGTTTCTAATAAGGCGACATAGTTCTGTCTTGTAGTGTTATTCCAATACATCAACCACTCATATCCTTTGGCCATTTATAGAATCTAGAACGTGCTCACCCTATTCTTGCTGAAGTAGAAGCCTTCAAAATCGACTTACAGATGCTCAAGGTAAGTTTTGTGAACTCCTCTTGTTGAAACATACATAATTATATGTTTAACCTCTTTATTTGTAATTATATAATGAATTCTTAAATAGGATACTAAAATTGGACGGTTGATGAAGAAGATTTCGGCCTTGCAATTTAGTCAGGATCCTCATCAAATTGTTGAACGCTCGCTGAACCTGATCAAGCAGTATAAGAGCCTAATGGAAAAGGCACAAGAAACAGGCGAATCTGGGAGTCCTTTAGAAAAGATTACTGATGTGACTACACCAAAAGAAACAGTACTCAGCACTTTGGAACAAAAAGTTATCACCACTGAAGAGGATGTTCCTGGAAACTCACGAGCTCTGGCCTCAGATGCTTCTAATCATACAATGGATACTCTACCAGCTCCTGCGGCTATCGTTGCAGCTTTGACAGCAATTGTTGATACTGATACACAGGTATCAACAGACAGATCTACAATGAGCGAGACGACAGTTGAGACGACAATTGAAACGAAAGTTGAGACCACCAGCGCGTCTTTTCAGGGATCTTCATTATAAAAAAAAAAAAAAAAAAAAAAAAAGGCGACATGAAGCGGCATTGTCATTCAATATCGGATTAGGAGACGATTTAATATGTCGAGAGTTTATCTGTAAGGAATTGGCGCTGCTAAACAGTCGTGAATTTATAAACTTATGGTAAACAGAAAGAAGGAGTGCATGTGTTGAAGGTGTGGAACATTTTTGTACAAATATTGAGATACTCATGATCCAGGTTAAGCGTTATATTCCACTGAATGAAACGCAGGTTGGATACATACCTTAGAGGAGAAAAACAAGGCATATCAATTAAAAAGAGTCTGTTTTAAGGTTGACGTGCGTGCCAATCTTATATTCTTGTGGGCTTGTTGAATATGTGCCTTACCTTGAATGGACTCTCTCTCAATCAGGTGTCAGATAACTGAACCCTAAATGGCAGGCCATTGAGGTGATAGAGAGGTACTATTGTACCAACTTAAATCTCATTTAAGATTCGTTTTTGAGAACTTTGTTCAATACAGAGGATGCTTTGCCGCAATTGAAAAGATGTTGCATGGACCAATCTTAACTTATGAAAGATATCGAGGCCATTGTATTGTCGTATAAGGGTGTTGATAGCTTGATATGGTTGCTAACATGGCTTTTTGAAGATCCACCGGCAGAGGCGAGATTAAAGCGCGGAACTGTTGGTTACTAGTTTTTCACAAAGGAACCTTCAAACCTAATGGTGGTGATATAGGACAGTCTGATATATATATATTGACTTATTAAGACTATCAATCACATTCATGTTGCCTTTTGAAATCAAGTGAATAGGAGGGTTGTAAAAACAACGACCAGAGCTACCACAGTTCTCTAAAAGCACAAATGAGTAATACTAGAAGCTTTGGGAAAAATAGATGCACTGCAAATCTATGCTGCATACGGCCCAAGGCTCCTCTACCTCAAGAACAGTCACGATACTGCCATAATCAAACATTTTTATGGAGACGCAAGCGAAGGAAGGAGGCCTTAACGCAATTGAGATCGAGCTTAATGGAATGTCCAATAAGTGAGGGCCTCATAACAGTGCCTTGTAAAACAAGGCTGATTATTATAGAATGGCCGTAAGACCACAATCTTGAAAAGCAAATAACAATTGAGTAAGGAGCTCTATGGCTGATGGTCTTAATAAGACCTTCTTCATCATAAATGCACCACAGCGTCAATAGCGGGATGGATCGTTGGACATAGCAGAACTGATGCAAGTTCCTGGGGGTAAGGTCAAAAGACTATAGAGGCGAAATACACCGATGCCTGCCGCTATTTTGGGATTGGGTAGTGAGCACATCAGTATAGCTTTTTTGGCATTTATGCTAATGGTGATAGTGATGGCACTTTATCGATGAGATATACCAAATCTAGGGAAGACCATGTGTGTTATCAGTTAAGATAAAATGGGAATCGTCATGCTCTGCTTTTATTCTCTAAAACCACTGATCAACTGTGGTGCCGAGATTGAGATTGTAACAATTGTTATAATTATTTAGTTTTTATTTAAAATGGCGGTGGCGACATGGTATCAATTTCTGAGGATCCTCCAGAGGCTGCCGGTGAGAGCGCCGTGGTATCGCCATATTCAAGCTCGCTTGGTAGGTACAGGAATGACGTGGGGTCGTTCCTTGGATGCTCCGCTGGGAGGTTAATGTGCATGTAAAATGTGTCACTAACCATTTGTCCTGTGAACGATTGAATCATCGCCTCTTCAGACAGAGAGTTGCTAGGTGAACTAGCGTTAGATGGTGCCATATCAGGGGAGCATGCTGCTAGACCGCTATGATTATTAATACTGTCATTTCCACCTTGACTAGACTGACTATGCTTTTGTAAATGTGGTGATAATGAGGCCGAGGGTTGAAGCGAGAACGTCGAATCTTCGATGATTGGAGGAGAGAGTGGATTCTGAACTGAGGCGGAGGAATGTGATGTTGCAGGTGAGGGTAGTGATGTTTGGCTTCTAGGAATAGAAGTCAAGAATATATCATCAGTTAATATTTTTGAGACTGCTGAAGGAGAAGCGGATGAGCTTGGGATCCTGGTCTGCATCACGCCATGAGTGTTGTACGTGCTAGATGCTGCTGTTGAAAAGAGTGCCTCTTGCCTTGGATCAAAAGCGATCGACTGAATATCTATAACTTCTTCAGTAGTAGTTCCTGGTAACCCACCGAGATGATTGCTATCACCCACCAAATTAGAAGCAACGCTATTCAGCCCGGGGATGCTAGGCTCATTGATGGGCATCCATGACCCAAAGATTGCCTGTGTTTGTTGGCCTTGCTGGCTTGATGGGTCAACAGCAACTTGCGAACGAGCCGGTAGGAGCTGATTGGGCAATTGGTTCGATACAGCGGGAGGTTGAAGCAAGGTTGACTGGCCCTGGAACAGGACCGAGTTTTGAAGCAAGATGTTTTGCTGTACCTGAAGAGAGGGATTATATAACTGCTGTGATAGCTGATGTGATGGGTGATTTGTTGAGATTTGCTGTTGTTGTTGCTGCTGACGTTGTAATAGCATCTGCTGGTGATGTTGACGTAACATTTGAAATTGCTGCTGCTGTTGCTGTGAATAAGCCTGATTCATTTGTCGCTGGTGAGCAACTTGTTGTAAACGGTGTTGATGAAGTTGATGCTGGTAATGCTGATAATGCTGATGATGCTGCAAGAATTGTTGGTTTGGGTGTTGTGCTACCGTTTGTAAGGCTTGCTGCTGATGTTGCTGTTGCTGCTGTTGCTGTTGTTGCTGCTGTTGCTGTTGTTGTTGTTGTTGTTGTTGCTGTTGCTGTTGCTGTTGCTGTTGCTGTTGCTGTTGCTGTTGCTGTTGCTGTTGCTGTTGCTGTTGCTGTTGCTGTTGCTGCTGTTGCTGTTGCTGCAGCTGTTGTTGTTGTTGCTGAGGAGAAGGGTAAGAATATATAATAGGTTGGCCCTGTTGATCCATCTGTCCATGTTGCATTTGATGTATCTGCGTCTGCTGCTGCTGCTGCTGTTGTTGTTGCTGTTGTTGCTGCTGCTGCTCCTTGGCAAGCAATTTAGATTGTAAAAGCTCTCGACGCTTTATAGTAGCCGCTTCCTTGGCTAAATCCAAACTCGACCTTTGCTGTGCCAAAGCAGCACGACATGAAGCGAGAAGATCTGCAACATCAGACTTCTTGGACCGGTTAATTCTGAAAAACTGCAGGTTTTCAACTTGCTCTACATAATCCATAGATTTTTGGAGATCCCTCCTTGACTCCTTTGCTAATGTGGAGTCGACCATACACTTAGAATTTCGAAGGTGAATACGAATAGCGAAATTGAGTGCATATCGTGTTGGAGTAATCTTTTCGAACGTTCGGGGCGCCTCCTTTAGCAGGATCCCACATATTTTGGTTATTTCCTTCGCTGCTTGGGTACAATAGCCCTGTGAATCTGGAGGACCGTTCTCCCGTGAAGGTTGGAATGCCTCAGGACTCTTCGGATTGGGTAAATATGGATGGTGAAGCAAAATAATGAGTGCATAGCATAGCAGCTGGGCACCTGCCGCCAAAGACTTGACATCAGATGTGATGGATCCTTTTTTAGGAACAAGATCAAATACGGGTGGCAGTTTCTCCTGCCACTCAACTAACTCCTTGTCTAAGCGATCCAAGTTCTCTAACAAAACCTGTTTTGATGGCGGTGGGCGTTGGGAAACGAGCTTTGAGTTCTTGCGGATCTTTCGGCAAATTTGCCAACCGCGGACACAATGGATCAAGTACTGATCTGAGTAATACTCCGTATCTGGACCCAGATCTCCCACTTGCACCATCTCCACACTAATTTCATCATCATTGATCAATGTAGGCTTCCCTCCAATTGCAGAAGAAGTTGAGTCGAATACATAACAGCACCAAAACACACGTGCTCTGTAAGCTCTCATGAATGGATTGACAGACTCATCTAGTTTTGTATGAAGACCCATATCCAGAGCCATAGTGATAGCCTGGCTGATGAATCCTGAGCGTTGCGCAGGAGATTTGTGTCCAATGGCAAAAAGAAGCAGAGACTGGATGGTGCAAATATGTGTGGTCAAATACTTTTTATCCAACAGCGCTACGTCCATTACATACAGAAAAAAAAAAAAAAAAAAAAAAAAAAAGAAGTATCCCCCATTAGTCAGCACTAATCATAAAAACCCTATGGCTGGTGCCACTATAGATGGATAGTAGTATCGATTATTACCTTGGCCACGCACGAAGAAATCCTCCCCCACTGTGCTTTCATCATCAGAGTCTTTTCTGAGTGGCAGCGTATTGTCTGAATACATACATCCACAATAATATACCGCATTGCATAGCAATAAGCAATGCGGTATATGAATATTTTCTTCGCACACTCGTAAAACTTCGCGTTGCACCATAGGCAAAAGAATAAAGTGGTTCTAAAACAAATTAAAAGTAGTGGATGATATGGTCAGTAGCAACATCTTCATACCTTGAATAAAGAGGTCTTTACTTAAAAAGGAGAATCGGATATTTACGACATACCTTGTAATAGAGCTCTGCAAGATACTTGCGAGTTGTGACATCAGGAAGTATCCGCATCTCTGGGGGTACAACCTGATCTTCTGTGTTGGTAGATCGGATCTGAGGTCCCCACAGATCGTCGTCATCCAAGTCAGTGGAGATGGTCGCAGCGTTAGGACCATAATATGCCATGGTATTAAGAGTGGTCTCGGAGAGCATTGCTGCGAGAGCATCCATCTGTTCAGGAATGGCGGTATTTGATTGGGTTATTGGCTCTGAAACAGTCGTCTTTGACAGGCTACTTGCGGTCTGACCACCTTGAAGTATGGGATATTGCTGTAGCTGTTTGGTTTATTCGACAAGGATATGCTTTATTAGTCTTTTTACGATTAAGTTCACGCGAAACCATGTCAAGACATATGGATTTTCATTTTATTTACCTCAGGGCGACCTGCTACGTGCGGATTACTGTTGACGCCATCTACGCTGGATTGACCATTCGTATACTGTGTGGTATCTGTTGATAGCCTTTGATGTTGATTATTTATCGAATAAGCATTAATATTGCTGCCATTAAATTGATTTCCGTGTAATGTTGCTTGGTCGAATAAGAAGTAATGGTTTGGTAAGGGCTGGTGAGGCAAGGAAATCGGTTGCTGATACACCAGTCCTGAAGAACTGCTTGCGGTGCTATGGTTCTCAACATTATAGAAAGATGCGCTAACTTGAGGCAGTGACTGTAGTGTGGACGTCGGGGAAGGTGCGGTACCAGGTTGTTTCCTTTTTACGCCAGACTTGAAGCGCTTTGCACCCTCCCCATTCTGTGAGAATGCTTCGTCGGGTGATTCTGTCATGTCTAGCCTTGTCTTTTTAAATAAAAAATGAAAATCACGAGGACTATATCGAATACTGTTGAGATGGCTGAAGAGAGAATAGGATTGACAAAAGGAAGAAATAGAGAGGAATAAAACTCGACACGAACAATGAAATGACAGGTGAGGATCGAGTAATCTGCAAGCGCAGTTTGCAGTATGAGTTGTGCAGCACGAGTATAAAAAAAAAAAAAAAAAAAAAGATGGACGCTTGATGAATAATTAAGTACTAAAAAAGAAAAAAGATGCGACTGAACAATGAATGACAGAGACTCTGTGTTCCAGACATTCAAGGACAAAAAAAATCAAAACAGAAATCTGTATACCAAACAACCTTGTCCTCCCTGGCGATGGTATATTTATCCTGTTCCATACACAAACGATATACCAATGTGTACTTTGTAACGTCACCGACTGCCGGCGCTTGGTACTTGTTATTTCCAGTCCAGAAGAGGGGAACCTCTGGGGATGGATTGTGTCCCAATATCGAATTATCGAACTCTTCCGTCTTCCGCGGAGAATGCATACATTTTTAATTGAAATTTAAGGTATTACACAATCTTTTATTTAAGTTATCTGCCCTCCAACCCAAAAAAGAAAAAAATCTTCCCGTCTATTGGGATGGTTTATGGGTAAACATTACAAGGACCTTCGGAGGGAAAAAGAGTGGACGACATCTTCAAATCGTCTGGTATAGTGTTATTCATAGCCGATCCACTATGGTAATTTATGAATATTTGTTCTACACAATGTGGTTCCTAATAAAAATAAGCGTACAGGGTTCTTCTTCGTTTCACATTTTTAGGAGAAATAGAGTCAATAGACAAAGACTGCCATGGCTATCATCGGATCTTTATTAGTGCTATCATTATCACCATTGTAATTATCTAAATGCAACAGGTATCCACACCTCGATGCACACAAGTCTTGTCTTCTAGAAGTGGTGGCACACGCATACAGAATGGAGCTCCCTACCTTGTTACTCGCTCAACCTATTAATAAAGATCATTCAGTCAGCACTCATTATCGGATCCCACACCCGATGCTCCTTCTCCACACTATCGTATGATGTTCGGCGACTAGAAAGGAGATCATCCAATATCCATATCCATTACTCACTAGGAACAGTTACTGACGCGACACTACCTCATCTCATACATCACCAACTGCAGTCAATCTATTTTCACTTCCTTTCTCTCCAACCTCTCTCTACTCTCTTCTTTCCTTCCTTCTACAATTCCTCAGACCCTTTTTTGTGCAAAAGCCTTTCAACCAAGGAGCAGTAATAGACTTATAGCTAAAATATCTTTCCGAGTTAATACAATCCTTTTGGCGCCACATCATCGATACAACATATTAAGCATTTATATCGCTCCATATATTCTAAAGAGCAGACATGGAAGAAAACCTCAATCAACTCAGTCAAACGACTATATTTTCAGATCTGCTAATTGTTAATCATATTGGACTAACTTCTTCAAGTCCTCAGGAACAGGAACCAAAAGCTTTAAATACATCAAACTCTCAGAATTTTAATTCATCCACATTGATGATGGATTCTATCATGTTTGCCAAATTGTTATCACAGTCTTCATTAAATGATATAGCTGACAACAGCATCTTCGACAACAAACATCCTTCAACCGCAATTGCAACATCCCTTAGTCCTAGTCAAGTAAAGAAGATAGCAAATCGATATCCTCTTGAAAACAGCATTACTGGGACGTTCGGATTAAAAAAGCAATTTTCCACATTCCCTGCAGACATGCATTCGTTCCAACAGCATATGACCTCATCACCTTCAGCAATGGTACCACATGGATGCACAAACAATTATGATAATACCAAAGACTGCGCTCCACAGGAACCACACATGTCATCGTTGATTACAGGGCAATCTTCAGAAGTAGTCATTATACCCACCTCGCTTCCGGTAGAATATAATCATAACAGCTCTGAATGCACGTCAGGCTGGTATCCACCATCCTCTTCAGCATCAAAGCAAGCAGCTCTAACAAGCCCTTCCACTTCGGAGCCAATCTTCAAGACAGTCAAGGCTATATCCATGTCATCAGTCTATTTCCCTCCCAGTGCCTCGGCTCTTCATCAGAAACGACGTAAAGCCAAAAGGCAAGCTTTACGCGCGCCTCGGCCCAAGAACTGCTTTATGTTATACCGATCTATAATTCTGCCGATGATTATGGTTGAACTTGGCATGATTAACAACAGAGTCATCTCCAAAATTGCAGCAGAGCGATGGCGAACTGAGTCAGAGTCTGTTAAGGCTTGGTATAAGCTGATGGCCAGTCGTGGGAAAGAAGAACATGCTCGGATACATCCAGGATATAAATATACTCCGCATAAGAAACTAATAGCAATGACTGCGGCAACAGAAACAATGTTTACTCTCAACGGGAACATTTGTTATCCTATCAATGACAGTTTTGACGTACCAGCTAGTGTTAACAATTCAAGGATAGAGGTCGGATATACTAATCAATTTGAATCCGTCCAAGATGCAAGCATATCAAATTTCAACAAGAGAATACGCTTAAATGAGCATGTTCCAGAGCAATCTTTGCTGCAGAAGAAGAGGCCGAAGAAAGGCTACAGGCTTCGAGGACAATCCACTGGTGCAAATACCGGTACTGAAGGTTGCAATAGCCATGGCTCTTCTGTAATCGTTCAATCTGACTGCCCTAGTATTTCTAGAATGTCCCCTTCAGGATATAGTCGTCCGACAGCCTTCTCAACATGGAAGGGCCATTCACTTATTGAGCAGCAGCTGTATTTAGGGCTCGAAGAAAACAAGAGCCGACGAACTCTGCAACAACCTCACCCGCAACATCAATCACAATCAATTCCATTTCTATGGCAGGCCTATTCTCTATTCACAGGCGATACTAGCAATCAAACGCGGTTCTCATTACCAAAACATGCGTTACCTTCAGATAATAGCTTCAGTTCAGGCACCCTAGTTGACCCTATCGATAATTGCATCAATCATGAGTACGCTTTCGCGGAGAATATGGATAGTCAAGGATTGTTAAGCGAACAGAGCAATGCACCCTTTTATTACGACTGTTGCAGTAAAATGCCATTGAGAACAGACTTGCCATATTTCATTTATGATGCCGCCAAGATATCTTCGAATGATTCAAACTCAATTTTATCGCAGTTGAATTCAGAGTATGAGCACAATCAAACCTGGATGCCGAATGACGTTTGTGAGATTAATGTACCGTTGTTTGGAGTCAAGGGATCAGAAACGTTTCTGGATCCATCAAGCATGCAATATATTAATCCTGAAGACTTCCAGCAGCCGTATTCTGTAGAAACAACTCCTTACTTGAGTGTTCAAGGTAGTCAGTTTCAGCCAAACTTGATCATTCCGCTTGCCCGACAAGGCTAACTGCAGACGTCGAATAAGGTTTGACCAATGACAGATATGACCCTATGCTATTCCGACCTTCAATCAAATTTATCGTTATACTCAAAAAGAGAGCAAGTTTCTATGCAGACAGATCACAGATATGTATTGTGAAATGCTACAAAATCTTATGCAGCCAAAATGTCTCTCCATTTCCTTTTTTTGCAATACTTCAATTAAGTCTGACGAATCTCTACAACAACCACTACCTCTACAACAACAACAACAAAAAAGACATCAAGGAGACTCTCTTTTCACTAAACACATTACTCGTCATCACTGACTTCCACATCCTCTTCGCCTGCGAATAGCTCGTCATCAACGTTAACATTAGCCATATCTTTCGTAATCCGTGCCGTAAGTTCGTCGTGTGTTTCAGTATCGTCCATGTCCCTTGCATATGATGAAAAGTCGAAGACATTGTCGTCGTCCTCGTCGTCGGCTCCAGCAATTTCGGGATTGAAGTCAAATAATTCTCTTCCGGAGAACTGTAACATCTTTCCAGCTTTGAAAGCAGCCTCTTTGGCTTTGCGTTTAGCTTGTTCTTCCTGTTCAGCACGTTCAGCACGAGTTCTCTTCCAAGCTGCAAAGGACTCTGCTGTCACAGGAGTGAGGTTCTTCCCCAGTTTATGGCGTTCCGTCTCCAAAAAGTCTTCAATTGAAATAACCTCTTTGTTCGCCTCAGCTCTGAGTTCAGCTTTGGTCTTTAACACGAAACCAGGAGGTAAAGCATGGCGATATTTACATTGTGTCCCTAAAGATCAAACATTAAAACAATTAAAAAAAATTGATGAATCTCATGCTTTTTTTTTTATTACTAGTTTTATTTGTATTATTTGTTATTTTTCTTTCTTTCTTTCTTTATAAAACATAAATTTTGCTTACCCCCGTTAGGACAGTCCCAGAACCAACCGTACTTTTGATTTTCAATGGCTTCCAAGAAATATTTGCACACAATGTCGGTAGTCGTCGCATTAGGATTGCCCTTTGATTTCGAATTAACAACAGACTCTAACTTTTGTTGATCCCACTTATCCATTGTATCTGTATAACAATAAACACGGATAGCAAAGCCAGTTATCAATATCATAGGTACTTTCAGATTCAATAGCCTTATTTCATGCTGTTCAGGATGAGCGACAATTACCATTCTTCTTTTCTTCATCACGATTATCAGTGTACAAGTCTCGCTTAGTAGTCTTTCGCTCAACATTTGGATCGTGAGAGAATTTGCATTTGTCGCCCTTTGTACATGTGCCAGCTTTGAAGAAAGCGCAGAGAACAGTTTTGGGGTTAACTCCGAAAGGAACTTTTTGCTGCACTTGAGCGGGTTTGAAAAGCTCATTAAGCTCATCTTTCTTGGCTTGTGCGGCACGCTTGCGTTCAGCAATAGCTTGCTTCTCACGCTCCTTTTCCAGCTACATTGCCAGCCAGCATAAGCGTAGTATAAGTCATCGTTCATTTTTAATAAATTGAAGTGTTAAAGGACAATCGATAAAAAAAGAAAAGGATGAGTACGGTTATTAAGTAAAATTAAGCTGTTGTTAAGACCCGTGCATCATTCCGTACGGCTATAACATATAATACCCACTATTTAACAAGGTGATCTCTAACATTACCATATCCTTTCTCGACTGACCAGCCTGTGCAGCCTGATTCTTGACGGTTTCTACATATCGACTGACTTTAGCAGATTTGTTCTTATTTTTAAGACCAAAGGTCTTATCTTCAACAATCTTTTTCTTCTCAGCAGTTTTCTTGGGGGGCATGATATGTGGAAGTGTGCTCTGTACTGGAAAATGTAATAGTAGCCGGGAACTGGAGTAAATGAGGAGAATAAATGTCCAATTGATGGATTGGGGGCGTAAAAAACGGCGTAGGAGTCCATAAGGTCATGTGCTCCGCTATATGTGACTACTAACTAAGCCACCTAAACAAACAAGGTCGTTTTTTTTTTTATCTTCAATGAATTATCCTTGATAGGCTCGCTATTACGACTCTTGTCTGACTATTTGCCATTTTTCTTACTCTTTTTTCCAATCTCTCGATTGGCATTCCATCGCGTGTTACTACAGAGGAACTGAAAAGAAAAAGAGCAGCAAACCCATTCAGCACTTTCGAACATTGATTTGTCGGGCACCGATCAGAAAGAATGAACATCGCTCGACCAAACGGAACAGAGGTCACTTCAGTGGCATTCTCCTTTTACGATGCTGAAGAAATCAAAAAAATCTCTGTCAAACAGATCGTCAACCCTATTCTCTTTGATAATCTTAACCATCCAACCAAGGGCGGTCTCTATGACCCGGCATTAGGTCCTTTTTCAAAACACCATGTGTAAGTTTGTTCGACTGATGCAATTTGTATCATAGTCATTATAATATATTGACTAGCTCTTTATCTCATGGCGTTCACATGACCATTACTGCTTTATAGATGTGCGACTTGCTCCCTGGATCACTTTGCCTGCCCTGGCCACTTCGGACATATCGAGCTACCATGTCCAGTGTATAATCCCATGTTTTTCCCTCAGATGTACCAAATGCTCCGCTCAACATGTTTATTTTGCCATCACTTTAGGATGTCTAAAAGCGAGGTACGCATGAGCACCGAGTATCTGATACTTGATTATGTCTAATTTACCTACTCTTATTATATAATCAACATAACTGACTGGTCGATCCTTTCCTTGTAATTTTATTTACTATAGACACATCGATATATCTCAAAATTACGGTTGTTAAATAGGGGTCGTTTTTTAGAGTCGAAGGAAATCGACAACATCTCTGTGACCAGTAGGAAGATCAAGGACAATGGCGACATGGAGACGGATGACAACAAGGAAGAGATCTTAGGAGAGGATGAATACATTGCCAAGCTCGATACCTATGTTGAAGCTTGTTTGAAGAAGGCGGTTCATGGTCATGAGGATTACAAGACGACAGTTGTCAACGACGAACGGAAACGTGTTATTGCAGAATTTTATCGTCGTGCCACCAATGTGAAGAAGTGTAACAATTGCGCAACGTAAGCTTGCATTATATTATAGAACGGCTAAATACATAGAATGATGAAAGACTGCTTTATTAACGATATTGGTATCATGCCCATTTTTTTTTTATTTTTTTTTTTTTTTTGTCATTCAGTTTTTCGCCCACTTTTCGCAAAGATGGATATGCAAAAATCTTTGAGAAGCCTTTGACCAAGAAGCAATTAATGTACAATACCGCTCAAGGACGTGAGCAGACCAATGTTCTTGCAACACAGATCAAGAAAGCCGCAACCCCGATGAGTGATAGCGACTCTTCAACTTCTGAGCACACAGAGGATGAAGAAGATGATGCAGACGATGATGCAGATATGTCTTCAGCTGGAGAGGATGTCAAAAAGAAACAAAAAGAAACAAAAGTCGCCAAGACCAAAAAGTCAAGGAACATTGTTGACAGTGACGATGAAGATGCTATGGAATTGAAAGACAACAACAAATACCTTACTCCACTTCACATCCGTAACCTTCTTCAACGCCTCTTTGTCATTGAGCAAGATATGTGTGCGCTTCTGTACGGCTCAAACGGCCCTCAAATGCAGAAAAAATACACAAAAATCGTCAGCGCAGACATCTTTTTCCTTGAAATTTTGCCTGTAGCGCCTACTCGCTTCCGCCCTGCTTCTGTCATGGGTGACAAATTGTTTGAGAACCCTCAGAATGAACATTTGGGAAAGATCCTCAACACCTGCGAGCGTCTCCGTGACCTGACTTCAACTAACAAAGCGGATGAAGCCGCTCTTAAGAACCAAAGACAGGGATCATTCAAATACCTGGTAGATGCTTGGATTCAACTTCAGCACGATGTTAACTCGCTCATCGATTCGACCAAGAACCCTGTCATCATGCGTGGAGGAAAACTACCTCCCGCTGGCATCCGACAGGGTCTTGAGAAGAAGGAAGGTCTCTTTCGTAAGCATATGATGGGAAAGCGTGTCAATTATGCCGCTCGTTCCGTCATTTCACCAGATGTCAATATTGAGACCAATGAGATTGGTATCCCCCCTGTTTTTGCTACGAAACTCACATATCCGGAACCCGTCACCCATTACAACGTCAAGGAGATGCGTCGTGCTGTTATAAATGGCCCATCCAAGTGGCCAGGAGCTGCCTATGTACAGCATGAAGACGGAGCTCTGTCGTCACTCGCTAACTTGTCACTTGAATCTAGAATCGCACTTGCCAACCAACTCCTTACTCCACAGGATTCTCATAGCGGTGTTTCAACCACTTCACCTTATCCTACACGTACTCAACCTACAAATAAGAAGGTTTATCGTCACCTTCGTAATGGTGACTTGCTGTTGTTGAACCGTCAGCCTACTCTTCACAAGCCTTCGATCATGGCCCATAAGGCTCGTATCTTGCCTGGAGAGCGTACAATTCGTATGCATTACGCGAACTGCAACACCTACAACGCTGATTTCGATGGAGACGAGATGAATGTACATTTCCCTCAAAATGAGATTGCTAGAGCTGAGGCAAAATTGATTGCTAACACAGACTCTCAGTACTTGGTCCCTACGTCTGGTGCTCCTCTTCGAGGCCTGATTCAAGATCATGTTGTCGCCGGTGTTTGGATGACTATTCGTGGATCATTCTTTGATCGCTCCGAATATCAATATCTGCTTTATGGTGCTCTTCGTCCTGAAATTGACCGTACTGGCAATGGCAAAATTTTAACCCTCCCACCTACTATCTGGAAGCCTGTTCCGCTCTGGACTGGTAAGGACGTCATTACTGCCATTCTTCATAATTTAACTATCGGCCGTCCACCTCTCAGCATGACTGCTGGTGCTCAGGTCAAGGCTCAGTACTTTGGGAAGGGTGGTGAAGAAGAATCTATTGTTCAGATCATGGATGGAGTCTTGATCACAGGCGTTCTTGATAAGTCTCAGTTTGGAGCCAAGTCGTATGGTCTTGTTCACAGCTGTTATGAGATATATGGCGGCGACATTGCAGGCAAGCTGCTTAGTATTCTGAGCCGTCTATTCACTCGCTGGACTCAGCGTTGGGCTTTTACCTGTCGCATGGATGACTTGAGGCTCACTCCGGAAGGCGACAAGTGGCGCCATGATCTTCAGGACGGTGGCAAGGATATTGGTAGTAAAGCTGCACTCAAATATGCCAAAATGGATTGTACTGTCGAGCAGCTTAAGAAGAATGGAAAGCTGCAGAAAGAATTTAGAAACAAGCTTGAGACCGTATTACGTTCAGATGAACAACTGGCTGGACTTGACGCTACTATGAAGTCTACTGTAAATGAGTTGACTACATCAGTGCAGAATGCATGCATTCCTAATGGGTTGGTATGTCGTATAAAGTCTTTACTGGACCGCTTTATAACATTTGATGTATGAATTGTGGCTCTAACTTGACCTTTTATTAATTAATTTATTTGTTTATTTATTTATTTTTGCTTGTATAGTTGAAAAAGTTCCCATACAACAATATGCAGACTATGACCGTCTCTGGAGCTAAAGGTTCATATGTTAACGTAACACAGATTTCCTGCGCTCTTGGTCAGCAGGAGTTGGAAGGTCGTCGTGTTCCTATCATGGTCTCTGGAAAGTCATTGCCTTCATTCGCTCCTTTTGACACATCCGCCCGTGCTGGAGGCTATATCGCCGGACGTTTTTTGACAGGTATCCGTCCTCAGGAGTATTATTTCCATTGCATGGCTGGAAGAGAAGGGTTGATTGATACTGCTGTTAAGACATCGCGTTCGGGATATCTTCAGAGATGTTTGATTAAGCATCTAGAGGGGCTGAAAGTTGGTTATGATCAGACAGTCCGTGACTCGGATGGGTCAATCTTGCAGTTCCATTACGGTGAAGATTCGCTTGATGTGATCAAGCAGGCTCACATCAATCAATTCAAGTTCAGTGCCGAGAATTCGCTTGCTCTTATTGCAAAGTACAGACCTGCACAGGTGTTGCCACTCTTGGACCAAACAGAGGCAATGGCTTACAATAAGAAGGTGGCACGTAAACCCCACAAGTACGACCCAACCCTCAGCTTGTTCTCACCCAGTTCATCCGTCGGAGCTGTTAGCGAGGCATTTGAGAAGAAGCTTAATGATTACGTGGAGAAAAACCCCGACGGAATCATTCAGAACCCTGGTGATGCTGTAACGAAGAAATCGGAGCGTTACAAGGGACTAGACAAGAAGAAATTTAAGGCAATGATGTATCTTCGTTATATGAACTCTCTTGTTGAGCCTGGTGAGGCTGTTGGTCTGTTGGCTGCTCAGGGTGTGGGAGAACCCTCCACTCAGATGACACTCAACACATTCCACTTTGCTGGGTTTGGAGCTAAGAACGTCACGCTCGGTATTCCACGTCTACGTGAGATTGTCATGACGGCTTCAACAAAACTCAAGACGCCTACCATGAGTCTGAACATTAGAGAAGGTGTTACAGATAGCCAGCTGCAGTCGTTCTGCCAGGATACGTCGCGATTGACTCTTGCTCAACTGATAGATAGCGTCCAGGTCACTGAGCGGTTGATCTCTAAATCTGCTGCAACTAATCAAAGACGCCACAAAGTTTTCGCTATTCGTCTGAATCTCTTCCGCGAGAGTGAGTATAAGGCAGAGTATGGTGTAACATCCAATGATGTAGAGAGTGTAATTGAACATCAGTTTGTCAAAAAGCTTGAGACAGCCATCCTCCGAGATATCCGTCGTGTATACCGTAAGACCAAAGGAGTCAGTGAAGATGAGATTGGCAAGCCCAGCAAAGTTAAAGAGACTGTGGCTGGTGACGAGGATCACGATGATGAAGCGGAAGTGTCGCGTCATGATGCTGGTGGTGATGAGAGTGACGATGGAGATGGAGATGCTACATCTGCAAAGCTCATGAAGAGGAGCAAGCAGCAAGCCTCATATGAGGGACCTGATTCGGAAGATGAGGAGGTTATCAAGTCTGCAGACAAGGCCCAAAAGGAGCTGGATGGTGAAGATTCTGATGTCAGCTCTGATTCAAGTGATGATAGTGCAGATGAAGTTGAAGATGAGGCTGATAAGCGTAAGCGTCAAGCCCGCACAGCCAAGCAGACTGAGAGGCGTGAGAGGATGATGGAGGAAAACCGGAAGGATCGTGAAGAACGGCTCTGTGCTGCTAGTCCTTATGTCCAGCGTTATTCATTTGACAACGAGCATGGATCATGGTGTGAGATTGAGATGCATTTCCCTGCAGATACGAAGAAGCTTTTAATGGTCAATCTAATTACTGCTGTCGCGCCAAACTGTGTTATCCATGAGATCAAGGGCATTGAGCGGGTGTTCATGTCTGAGGACGAGAAGGGTAAACCTCAGATTGCAACCGAGGGAGTGAATTTGAAGGGAATTTGGGAGTATTCAGACCTGATTGATGTTAACACTATCTATTCCAATGACATTGGCGCCATCTTGAGGACCTATGGTGTGGAAGCTGCTCGTAGTGCCATCATTCAAGAGATCAGTGGAGTATTTGGTGCCTACGGCATCGATGTGGATCGCCGACACTTGACGTTGATTGCTGACTATATGGTAAGAGCCCTGGGTTTATTGATTCATGAAATCGGTCTTTTAAAAAACCCCAGGTCAGAAATGCTAATGATTTGTATTTCGTATTCAATATTGCTTTTTTTTTTTTTTTTTTTTTAAAGACTTTTGAGAGTGGATTCAAACCGTTCAACCGAATGGGAATTGAGTCCTCTACATCGCCATTTTTGAAAATGTCGTTCGAGCGTACTTGTCACTTCTTGACACAGGCAACTCTGCATGGAGATTATGATGCCTTGGATTCACCATCAGCCCGTCTAGTTCTGGGCAAAGTAGTTGAGGGCGGAACAGGTTCATTCGATGTGATGCAGCCCCTTGTTCCTGAGACGATGGATGTCTAGTCCGAATAGCAAAGCATTTAAACATTTTTTTTTACGATAGACATTCCACACAAAAACAAACACATGTTTCATTAAGCAAAATAAAAGCTCAATTTTAATTTTTTTACCTTCTTCTCTTTCTATCCGAAATTCTACTCTCCTCTATTTCAACTGAATATTGTCGACAATGGCCAACGCTGCTACATTCAAGGACCTCCAAGGTGCTCTTGCCTTCCTCACCCTCGGTGAAAGAGCCTTGCCTACAAATCTTGCCAAGCCCAAGGTGGGAATCGTCTGTGGATCCGGTCTTGGTGGCCTCGTTGATGCTCTCCACAACAAGGTGGAGTTTGCATATTCTGCAATCCCTGGTTTCGTCGACTCCACCGGTAAGTTAAAAAAAAAAAAAAAAAAAAAAAAAGCATTCCTTCATACATTCCATCAATTTCATGTATTCGATCTAGGAATCCATAGACAATATAGTCCTTTTAGGCGATTCAAATATACTTGCAACTAACTCTTACAGACCACACACGATAATGACATCGACATTATCAGGGCAAAAAAGGAGACCCAATGGGGAATACTTAACATGGAGTCTGAATGAAAAACATGTGAAGATCCATTGCATTAAGAACAAAAAAAAAAAAAAAAAAAACCAGAGATCCATAAACCAGTCAACCGTTGAAGACTAAGAGGCACATCAGCATTGATCAACTCACTCTCAGTCTGACATTTTTTTTTTATCCTTGTTGCTGTTGATAGTTGCCGGACATGCTGGTAAACTCGTATTTGGCCTTCTTGGTGACAATGACGTCCCCACTGTCTGTATGGTCGGTCGCTTTCATTTTTATGAGGGATTTGCATTGACTCAGACAACTTACCCGATCCGTCTCATGTCGCTTCTCGGTGTAGAGACCCTTATTGGTAAGTTTTTCTTTTTTTCAATCATTTACTTATGAACATTGCTGATATTATTTTCTCACGAGTCAACGAAAGGACACTCTCTTTCACCCCGCACTTTCAGAATGAACCCACTTTTATCCCCGCCGTAGATATTTTTATTTTTGTTGGTAAACACTGGCATGTACCTTTATTGAAAAGATCAAGGATTCAGAAGACATTCACCATAACCCCGCACTTGTTTTTGCTTTTTTTTTTTTTTTTTTTTTTTTTTTTTTGCCGTTGCACTATTTTTATTGGAACTCTTGAAAGACCAAGGAGACTAGCCCGACTTTTTAAATTTGAAAATAATACCCAAACTACCAGGATCGGTGCCTTCGAAACAAACCATTTATATCCCATGCCAGAAGACCTACTTCTATTTATTTGAATGGGAATACCTAACTTTTTTTATTTTTTTATTTATTTTTATTATCCTAGTTACTAATGCTGCTGGTGGATTGAACCCTGCCTTCCAAATTGGCGACGTTTGTATTATTGAGGACCACATCAATCTTCCTGGTATGACTGGTAACAACCCATTGATTGGACCCAACATGGCCGAATTTGGACCCCGCTTCCCTCCTATGTCAGATGCCTACTGTCCTCGTCTTCGTCGTCTCGTGTATGAGGCTGCCAAGAAATTAAATATCCCCAAGTTCCTTCATGAGGGTATTTACGTATTTGTCTCAGGGCCTTCATACGAGTCCAAGGCTGAGTGCCGCTTCTTGAGATCCATCGGCGCCGACGTTGTAGGCATGTCTACAATCCCCGAAGTCATTGTCGCAAGACATTGTGGTATCAAGGTCTTGGGCTTGAGTTTGGTCACTAACCGTGCCGTTATTCATCGCGAGCCGCGCTCTGACCCAGACGCACCCCCAGAAGTGAGGCCAATGGAGGAAAGGATCGCAAGCCATGAGGAAGTGCTGGAGGCTGCAGATGCCCGTGCTAAAGATCTGCAGGTAAATTCTGTTAGAATATGACTCTGGTCTTTGTGATTATTCATCATGTCTTGTTTAATACTGATTGTTTTACTTTCATCATCTTCGTTGCCCTTTTATTCTGTAGACCCTTGTCAAGTATCTCGTCGATATGATCTAGAGTTATATTAGATGCATCCATTCGTGCCTAGATTAAATAGATAAATAGATAGACCTTTCATTTCGTAATTAATGATCATCGCTGACACCATGAGATATCCTAATGTTCTGTGTCAATCTTTTCTCGTTCAAAAACCATGTTGTGGTGTTAAAAAAAAAAAAAAAAAAAAAAAAAAAAAATTGTTCAAGCACAATGATATCTGTACTTAATCACATCTTAATTATGGTCCATGAAAGAAATAAACTTGATTTCAGCTTAATTTTCAGGTCCATGCGATTTTGCCTGTAGAGAGCAGAAAGTTCGGCAATATTTCTGCCCTCCAGAATAATCATGCAAAACATTGCCCATATTCTAAATCCACTTTAGAAAAAACACGATGACTTCAAATACCTTGAGGGACAGATAGAGATGCCAACTCAGAAGCCTTTTCATTGGTATTCAAATCAACAAAGATTATTCTATCTGAATCAGCCCGCTTACTGTCATGGTTTGGTGCATTTCTATTAAAAGTATATTCATTAAAAATAAAATATATATAACCTGGAACAACTCAATTGGCACCCGAACTGGGAGCCTTAGGTATCATCGATCCACTTGTGGGTCTTGCGGAGATTCCATTTGTCAAACCACTCTCATTGCTTGCATGAAAGTTGGCGCTATATCGTGGGTGATGATGGCGGTAATGTTCATGCTGTGATGGTGCCCGATGTGAACTCGAGCCCCTGTTTTGAGAACTAATCCGCTTCGGATGATGCTGATATAACTTCATCTGAGCTTTCTGTTGCTCTTGGCCTCGTAGAGGCTGATAATACTGTGGCCACTCATGATCATAATCTTGGACAAAATCGTCAGCACAAGAATTATCATACACCTTGGCACCTCGATTTCTAGGCTCGGTATCGTACCAGCGATCCGGAACCATATCCAAGTGCCTGTCCATGGCCGCGCAGAACCGCTTGCAATATTGCGCTGGCGAAACAATGGTTGGCTCTTGTGATCCAACTGCGTCCTTGACCCATGACTCCAACTTTTTGTCCCATGTAAATGGCCGAATAAAATCAACGATACCGACCAAAATTTCCTGCCGATCATCTGCGACAGCAACCAAAAGTGAGTAATCCATAATATTAAATCGCTGTAGAAATTGACAATCATGCTGTAATGATTTAGAAAGCTGGAGCTTGGCGTGTTCACGGATAAAAAAGGGAGATTCAGACATAAACTCTGAAAAATTCTCATCTAGCAAAACTTCATTTTCCTTGCCACTGGGGTGAACATATCGATTCCGTCTTGAACCCTTGAGGTCAAAAATTTTAAGTTTCTTGCGATCATAAAAAAGATTTTCCATGACGAGGACATCCATATTCATAGATCGACCAAGTGCTCCATGCTTGTATCCTACGCGATAGAACCCAAAGATTTTTGCTAACACCGTCGGTTGCTTTTTATATGTATTTGATTTGTTTAGCACAAAAGAGTCATGGTGTTTATTAGCGAAGGGAACAATTAACATTTTATCTTTTCCTGGTCAACACTAAGACATAATCCCTACCTTGTGAAAGAAAGCGTTTTGCATGTACTCAAAGTAATGAGGTGCAAACTTGATGAACGCTTCTAGCTCAACCTTTGATAGCTGTTTCATAATGAAACGGTCATCACGAGTTTTGAGGAAAGACGATCCGGATTTGCCGCCATTAGCTTCCCATTTCATACATCGCGCAAGCGATTGGATATACGAGTATTCGCATCCAGCAGCTTTACGAAGAGCATGGAATTGCTCCATATAGAAAATCTTGCAGTATAACATGGTAGAGTCATCCCTAAACACTATCATCCATGACAATTGCAAAGCTATCGTAAATATATAAAGATTGAAAAGCTAGAGCACAAAGACTATAGTCAGTGTAATCGTTGCCTTACTAAATTTCATGTGTGTTCCAGGTTCAGAGAGTAACGAGTCGTCAAGAACTTGAATATCATCATATATTCCCTCAATCGAAGAGACAAAGGAGTTAGACAGACCATTCCCATTACTATCGGGTGCCTGGGCACCATCTTCTGCAGGGATGGTAGCGCTAGCCATCGATATTGAGGCAGTTGAATTGCCTTTACTCTGGTCTGCATCCACTCCTTCAGCCCTAAAGATGGCTCTAAGTTCATCTACATATCGCGGTGAACTTAACGTCAAGGCAATTATCGAACTAGGCTCGTCTTCCCGCACAATGATTTGAGAGCCCGGAATCACATGTTCTGATGGCTGCCTACATATAAAAAATACAATTGCAGCGGAACTCATTAATATCAAACCTTGCCAAGCCGTAACTTGTGCACTGGGTCACCGAATGAAACTCTGGCTACTCACAGAGGGTAGTTTAAAGGAGTAAAATTTCGAGAGTTCCGATCCTGCCAAAAATTGGAAAGTGTCTTGATCAGCGATCCACGCTCAACACCTTCAGCTACCTCACTTAGTTGTGGAAGCTTTGATGCCGCTGCTAATGCAGCACTCAGTGTACCAGAAACAGACATATTCATGGATGAAGCCTTTACAGGAGAACCCATGGCAGATGTACTCGAGTCTGCTTGATCAACAACAGCGCCTCTTTGGCCGGATCGATGACGCTGGTCGCACGAATAGTCGTCATCTCCTAAAAACATCATGACTGGATCCAAAAACATTTCTTCATTATTGCTCATAGATGATACTCCGCCTGCTGATCCGTTGATCGTCCATGCATTATTATTTCTGAAATTATAAGATGCTTCAATTGCCAGAGGATCTTCGCTTCCAAGAGCTTCGTCCATAGCATCCGTTTGAATTAACGAGAATGTGTAGCCTCGACTAGGTTGGTATGGTTCATCACCTTCGCTTTCAGATTGGTAATCATCTTCATCCTCTGATTCTTCCTTGGCAGCTTCTTTCGCGCTCGAAAATACAACGGTCGAATGCTTATTTTCCTCCTGTTGCGAATTACGACCGGAGAGAGCGTTCATATACCGAGCTCGAGCATCCACGGTGGAACCTGGTATTGGCTGTGTAAAAGATCGAGACCTGTTTACAATCAAATTCTTATGTAGCTCGGGCCCAGCGGAAGAATGATGCGCTGGGATAGTATTTCCGCTTCCTTGAGCACGAGCAAGGTATTTCGAGCGTCTAGTGCCAAGATTCGTGGCTATCAGGGTATTTGAAGATGGATAACATCCCCCCACAAGCGTAGAAGGCACGGAAGGGGCCGAGATTGCAATCGAAAAGGTTGGGTCTGTTGGTCTCCTAGACCTGGGCTTGCTAAATTCTGCTAGAGAAACAGATGTCACAGGAGGACTTGAGGGAGAAAAGTTGAAAGGAGTTTTTTCCGTTGGCCGCTGTTGGCGTGGCTTGCTGAAGAACGGGTTTTTTCCTGAAGATGTTGATGATGCTGAGGACGGTTTTTCTCCTGTAGGAGTACGGTCCAATGGAATAATGAATTTCTCGCTTAAATCCTTCACTCCTAATGGAGAGGAGCTTCCAGAATGTGAAGGTGTGGGAACAAGACTAGCTCTAATCTGTTGATTCTCCTTGCGCTCTTGCTGAATTAAGGTCATCGGATCATACGTTGGTAATGAAGCCATAGACAAGCGGCTTGAGATTCGTGTTGTATTCCGTGTTGACACAGGAAGGGTCCGTGCTATAGTAAATGCTGATGATGGTTCCCTGCGTTTAGCCTTATCATTTAAGTCCTCATCCGGGACCCCCAGGACTGAGTCAGATGTCAGAGCGTGTGTAAGTTTAGGCCTGTGTTCTTGCATCAGAATCATTGACAATCTTCGAGTGACCTTAGACTCTATGAATGGGAACGTTATCTGTGATATGACTTTCTCTTTCTCTACTGTGCTCTCGGAGGCGGCTGCGTCTCCTTCCTCAATCCTTGACTTGGCGGCCTTATGGGTTGGAGAGCTGCCAAGGTACGGCAAGGCGGATAGATCGTAGTGGCCACCAATAGAATCGTCGCTATCATCAGTGTCCAATGTCATCGGCAAATAAAGGTCATGCATCAAGTTCGCACGGTGCTCGGGATCTGATGTGGCAGGGAATTCTTTTTCATCAAATAGTCTCCTGAGCTGTGATGCAGTGCTGCGTCTGAAATCACGCTCCAGATTGAAATATTGGCGAGCAAAATCTCCAAAAATCTTGTCCCACTCTACAGACTTGTCATATAATTTGATTCGCACTGTGTCCAATGCGAGAGTGTCCGTTGGCGCACTATTGAGGTAAGTCTGCTGGAGTAACTGTAAGATCCCTGATTTCTCCGCAAGGACGTTTTTCGACATATCCAAAAGCTCCTGCTTAGCAGCGTCGAATTTGGACGGTGGAACAACATTTTTAATCCGCTCCATAACAGAGTCCCAATACCTGGTAATCTGAGAACGAACTAGATCCAGGTCTTGGGTCTTGGTGCGAGCATAAAACTCTGGTTTGCAGCGGACAAGCATTGGAGGGAAGGTTATGTCGAAAAGTTTGATTGGAATACGTTCAATCTTGACCAATTGAGTATCGAGGCCAAAGAATCGGATATGATTACGGTTGATATCATGCGGACAAATGTTAGCGCGGCAGGTCAAATTGGTCTGATAAAAGATTAACTCCAAGAACTTTCCAAAAGAATAGTTCTTAGTATCATCTGAAATGTACACTTGTGGTGTTTCTACATGGCAGATCTTACACTTGCTCCACATCATGATGGAGTCCTTCTTCAAAATTGTCGGAGAATCCCACTGCTCAATGGTCACTGTGATCTTAGCATCACCATGAGCATAAATATATTGGTGATCTTGAAGCGGACGACCGCAACCCGGAGCCATACATCCCAGCTTGGATTTCCAGCAAATTTGGACAAGATGATGAGCAAGAGTTGTATCACAATCCGAGAAATAATACTTAATGAACCCAATCGATGGCCTTATACACGTTGCTTTAGTTGACATACAAATGAATGAATATAAAAAGGGGAGCCCCTGATAATCGAAAGGGACAATGTGAGGTGGTCCTTTGTTGCTACTCAAAAAGTCCTCCCATGCCTTTTCTTTTGCTTGATAGTCGTTTAGGATGTCAATATAGCTTCCTTCAATCAGTCCACTATCTTGCGACCTTCCTGTCGAGACTTTGTTGAGAATATTGTTTGTGCTTGATGTCGTGAGCAGTATTCTGGCATTCCTAATATCCCTAAGAGCAGTAGGCGTAGCCGTTTTTTCAATCATCTTGAGCCTCTCCATATCATCGATCATGGCTGTTAACAAGAAAGGTGGACTGAATTTGACAAACGGTGATGCGGATAAAATTGTTTGCTTATAAGGTAAAAGGGATTCCTGTAGGCGTCTAATCTCAGGATCGGATGAGAGCTCAATCTTCTCATCATCCAAGGCTCTGGACTCACGTGGCGCCGAGGTCATTGCAAACTGATCATTCATGAGCGAGGTCTCGAGTTTGAGATTGTAAGAGACCCGCACCATCAGTCCAACGATCTTTTTGATCCTGTTCAATATATCTAATGACCCACCACGGAGTACAAGGGAACAGAATAGATTTCCTGGACAATCCTGGAAAAACATGTAGCTCTTTCTTTTGTTGGGAATCAGCTTGTGTACAAAAGTCTTGACTTCAAACGTCCCACAGATCCCAAGGTGAGGCTCTTTATCCAATCTATCAAACGACGTGATGATGTCTGCACCAGTCGCCTCTGCAATAGCTACTATCACTGGTAGCTTAACATTATACGCTACCGCGACATTGTGCTTCAAAAGAAGTTCCATTGCCACTCGTGAGACAGTTTTCTCAACGATAATGATGTGGGGACGGAGTGCAACAACTCGGGCGACCAGGTGTGTAAGGTATTCTCGCTCCTGATCCATAATTGGGGTCAGTGACATGAAATGATTCTCCTTGCGCTGATACTCCAATGCAAAACTCAAGAGCAGGATCCGAGGATTTTGGAGAGTCCGGTTCATTTGTTTGTGGGCAAGATTCTTAGTACAGACAACACCATTGATGTACATCGTATCCTGAGCAGTACCTCCTGGAATCTTCTTGATTTTAACTACTTCCATAACATCCATATCTCCAAGAACCTGTATGCTATTTGACACTTTGAGCACATGCTTCATAATCACGTCCTCCCATCCATCACTGCTATCGATTTCAAAACGTGCCAACAGTTGCTGCAGCAGTCGGCGCATATGCTGAAGGGATGCACTATTGAGCTCCATCACACTACCCGCGGTCGGTAACAGTCTAGGGTGTCTCCCCAAATGCAAGAGCGATTGCGAGTTAGACCCAAAGAATGGTGTAGCAGGTCTGATGTCCATAGGTGATCTTGCGGATTCTGATCCATCTGAACGTAACAAGCCCCTGGTTTCCAAGCTAAGACTGAGTGCACGGTTTGATCGGCCCCCATTTACACCAATCCGGCGGTTCATAGACGAGCGATCCTTGATAAACATACCTCTGATCTCATCTGCTCTAGAGACCCGTGTGGGAAGCCACTCTCGCGAGCTATGGCCTGGGGCACCACTATTGTTGACGTCTTCATCATCAATCACGTTATTGAGAGAAGCATAACTCATCACACTTGAAGGACCAGGCGACCAGAGTTCATCGTAATCGTCTTCTTCTTCTCGCAAGAAAGGCACAACCTCTGGATCTAGAACAGAATCATTAATGTTGTAGTCCTCTAACGCCAAGGATCTTCGAAATGGCACAATGCCACCATCGATTTGCTCTCCTGTGGCGGTATTGGATCGTGACCTTGCTAAAAACAAGTGTGATCCTGCGTGTAGTAACTTAAGAATCCCGTCAAAAGGGGTGTTATCATTTTGGGTAGCACTAATGCCAGGAGATATCGGCAGCTGCTGATTAAAATGATTCTGGGCGGCTAATGGAGCCGGAGTAGTCCAAGCTGTCCCTACAGTATACTCATTTGCTTCATTTTCTTGCTTTGCATCTCGCCCCATAGATTTCAAGCAGTAATCACATAATCTATCATAATCAAACTTGACATCAGTTTTCAACGCACACTTGGAACAAAGGACGTGTCCTAAGGTGGTAGAATGGGATCATATTTATTCAATAAGAGATATAGTTAGCCTACTCTTTCTAAACCAGAATAGTACTTATGATATGAAGACATGTGAACGTCGAAAATTGGCTTACCACACATTCGACAGTGATGCCTTCTACGGTAGACGGCAAATGATACGTTGCATCCATAGCACTCTTTAGCATTTTCGTCTGCCATCCAATAGTCTTTACTCACGCCCTCGCCGCGAATACGCCGGAATAACTTTGTCAATGAATTAGCCTTTTGATGTCCGGAACCAAAGCTCTTAATAGACCTAGCGTCAGAGTCCGCCGATGTATCTCTTGGCCCGAGGGTGTGGTGGATATAGTGCTTCAAAACAGAGTTATCGCCTATGGTATGAATTATTTACAAAGATACTGTCAGCATCGTTTTTACTTGATAACGATCTCGAGCATTGCACAACGCTGCGCAAAAGTACCTGCGCTGAGCCTCGTATGGCCTACAGCCTGATTGTCTTGCCGCCCTAGTCGCGTCGAGATACCCATCTCATGCATAGCAGATTGCTTGTCTCCAAATGCTGGACTGAGCGACACAACTGGCGGCGCAAGAGAAGCAAGCGATGCGGAATCATCATCATGGGTAATACTATGGTCAATTGTGCTAACTTTAAAGAGAGAAGAGGCTCTCTTGGTTGCCGTGGCTGCAGTAGGGTATCTTTGCATGACGATAGTGTGGTCTTTGTTGTCTGTAGATTGATTACGGTTATTGCTACTCTTCACGCTGCTACCATGTTTGCTATTTTTATCCGGAAGGGTATCCCATATTTCTGTATCCGAATGAACAGGGTATGACGGTCCAGCTACGGAAGATGAGGAAACTGCAACGTTTGTATGATTTCCGAGCGAGGACCGAGCAGTGAGTGACTCTGTAGAAAACGGTGACACAGTTATTGATGGTGAGCAGCCTGTTATATCTATGTCGGTGCCTGATGAAGAGAGTTGGCTATTGACGACTGCCGATGTAGCTGCCGTAGCTGTGTGGGTAGGAAAGGGAACTCTAGAGGGTGTATCTGTGGATGTTCCTGAAGGCGTATAGATATTTGGGGTCGATAGGGTAGTTTTGAAGCGCTGGAATATTTTTGAGAGCACATTCTCTGGTGGCTCCTCGGATTGGGGTGGTTCACAGAGCACATGAAAACTGGTGAGAGAGGACATGGTGGCCGTCCAAGTTGGATAGTCTGACTGCTAATGAGTAAGTGGTAGTGCCTGTTGTAAAAATTAAGACACGCAAGCATTAAGCATGGACAAGGAACGTTCATGTAAGCAGGGCTACCAGCCGTTGCACGTGTGAGGAACAAGTTTCATGTATATCTTAATATTTATTTAATTTCCTCATTTAGTGCCTGTTCAAAAATCTAATGGTTCGATCAGATCAAAAAAAAAAAATAACAAGTCTTTTTCTTCAAACTTCTATTCAGGAAATTGCACAAACAATCTCATTCTGATCGCTAAGTTGGCTGATCCCACAATAGAGATAGTCGAACGATCATGGCATCTTCTATTGGTGCACGATCCTATACTTCAGGACAACGTTTAGTGCTCGGGTCTACACGACTCCGTGTTACTGCTCACTCTCTGTCGTGCGCCACCACATATTCAGCTGAGCTGCACGAAACACTGTCAGTCCTACGGCAACTCTGTCTGTTGCACCGATACCCTTTCCCGCAACCCATATTCTCTCGTGCAGCCTCTCCAGCAATAGCCAATGCATCAAGTAAGATTTACATCAAGGATTATTATTGTGATAAAGCCGCGTCTACTCGAATTTACCAACCCTCGATGCAATCGCCTCATCATTAATGATTGCAAACTATTTAACATCTACAACAGGAGCCTTTAGGAGGCAAACCTACTCATCCTGTGCAACAGAGACAGCGAGATTACTAACAGATACACGAACACAGGCGCAAAGCGCCCGAGCAATAAACGAATCATTATCTCTTCAGTGGCCATTACCCCATAGCAGGACGAGAGAATATACAGTACGCATGAGATCACGAAGGATAGTTTATCTCCCCAAGTGGAAGCAAACAGCTATCGCGTCACAAGGATATGCAGAATATTCATACGACAAATCCACAACCGAACCAGTACACCCTTGTCTACTCGAGATCCATGGGTCAGCAGAATACAGCAACGTCGCATTGAGAGACGCTATCCAAGTTTTCCGTAAACAGTACAGGAATCTGGTCCTAAATGACCTCAAGTTTGTTCTAGAGCTGATTCAGGATGGCTCAAGTAATCAAGAAGAGTTTTGGGAGTATGTAGCAGTCCTCGTCCGACGATCTTTGCCTCAAATTAAGACAATATCGAAGACCGCTACCAATGAATGGCAAAGGACCCTTGCTTATGCTCTTCTCGAAGTTTATTGGAAGCAAAACCAATCTGTTTTTTTGGAGCAAGTTGAAAAAGCGTTTGAGCGGACAGCGGATCAGGAGACGAGTCAATCAAAATCACGGCCATCTGATGCAGAAATCATTGCTCACATTGTGATCGAGAGCTTGCTGGCAACATTTTATCCAAAAAGCGCGTTGGAATTGTATGATATGCTCAGCTTGCGTGGGATTGATATGCCACGTCGTATTCTCGCAAGCCTTATACGGATTGCTACCGCACAAGGCGATGACTACCAGCTTGAACGTATTGGCAATATGATGATTCGCCATGAAGAACTATATCAGGGCGCTCTGGAGTCTGCTACAACAAGATCAAGACCGTTCAATCGACCTTTGCTTATGTCTCCTAAGTTGATGGACGTATTTATTCGTGGAGCTTGCGAGAATCAGCTTTATGACTTGGCTAGAAAAGTTTTTGACCGAGGACTTGCTGCAGGCGAAAACTATCGCGTGATAACATTTACCAGAATTTTGAATTCATTTTCTGTCAAGGAGTTTGGATTTGATATCCTCTTAGCATCAGAGACTCATGAAAAGAGAACGGAACATATTTGCCGCCCAAAACGAACAGAAATACTTGGAAGTGAAGAGTCCAGCAAATATTCTCAATTGGAAAGGGATTCGTCTGTATTTGCGCCTAGTTCAATTGGTAGAAAAATCACGGTTGCTGAACCCCAAGACATTCAAAAGTACACG
This sequence comes from Lobosporangium transversale, assembly GCF_002105155.1. NCBI lineage: Eukaryota > Fungi > Mortierellomycota > Mortierellomycetes > Mortierellales > Mortierellaceae > Lobosporangium > Lobosporangium transversale. Next base: position 76,829 of record NW_019029046.1, on the reverse strand, counting down.
TTGGCAATGCAAGCACAAGGCGTCAAGCCTAATATGACTACACTAAATGTGCTTGTCAAACTCTATCTCGAGATGGCGCAATACAAGGTCTCCAATGCGCCTGCATGGAAAACAGTGTTCATTGACTTCAACCCGCTTAAACTAGAGCCAGATATCGTTACATATAATACTCTTCTCGCTTATTACGCGGCACACAAAGACCTATTAACCATGCGCAAAATCTATGATCATATGGCGGGGACACTAGATGGCGAATGGCTGAAATCAAGAAAAGCAGAGAGGCGGAGGAGAATTAACGATGCGTCTACCAATCAGGACATTGACCCGAGTGCACTGAATTCCAATATCATTCACCAGCCTCACAGTAATGACAGTGATGTCGCGGAAGAAATTGAAAAACTACCCTCAGAAAAGAGGCGGCCATCTCCAAGTCCACAGATGCGTTCACACCGCGACATTTACACATACAACATTATGCTTCACGCATTACTGCAGCATGCCGTTGAGACCAAGGACATTGCTTCGATTGGACAGTGCTTTCATGACATGGAACAAGATGGCATTCCAGCAGACACAATTACTTTCAACACCAATATTCTATATCATATTACTCGAGGGGATGTTTCTGCTGCGCTGCAGGTCTTTCGCAGCATGAAGCCAGTAAATAGAAAGGTCTCGATGCCTGCATTTACTGACGATCCGTGGGATGGCGAACGGGATTTGAGGACGTTCGGATTTAATAATGTTTCTCTCAGGAGATCGTCCAAGCCTGTCAGGTCAACGCCCTCTTATATTGGCAAACCCCCGACAGATGGGGCTATGTCAGGTAGATTGAAAACAGATGACTCGGTCCAGTCGCAACCAAACAATGAAACCCACCTATTGTCCACATCAATGTTAGAAGTGGACTCCCCACCAGCCCCAGATGTTGTCACTTTTACGTCGTTGATCAGTGGGTTTGCACATTTGAATCAAATGGACAAAGCAACCAATGTTTTCAAGGAAATGACGAACCAATTCCATATTGAGCCTAATCTCAAGACATACACGACACTCATCGCAGGCCTTCATCAAACTGGAGATCATAAACGAGCAGAACAGCTATGGGAAATTGTTGTCAATGGAAATAAAGCACCCTGCTCGAGAGTGGGTGGATATAATAACCACATAAAGGATCATGAGCGACAAAGTAATAACGAGTGCCCACCGACTGCAGGAGAAGTAGCACTTCAAGAAGATGAGAAAGATGAACGCCTAGAATATCAGCAAATGCTCCAGGGCCAACCAACAGAGCATTTAACTGTCATGGAGCGTCGACAAATTGAGACTCGATGTAAACTGTATAAAGAACAGCTGAAATGCTGAGCATTGACGCGACTAGACAAATAGATTTGATATATTTTTCAACCAATAACAGCTGCATGCGATACATGTGATGCCTGTAAACTAATTAATTGACATAAAAACATCATCACAACATTGTTGCTATAGTTTTATATTTATCTATTTATTTGGGTTATTCCTCTTTCTTTGCATTTTTATATTTCAGATCTTCGGACAGATGACAATGCAGTCTGGCCACGGAGCATGCGCCTTACCTGAATCAATGCTTCGTTTGGCTAGTGTTTAAAAGAAAAAACAAAAATCTGGTCAAATAAAATTGTTGAATCCACTTGTTGAATATGACTTTCACTGATTCATCGCTAATAGAAAATAGACGAATGTGCATACCGCAATCTTCGTAGTAGAATGATGATCTAGTGAACCGTCTACTGTGCTTTTTCCACGTGCAGAGGATGTGGTCAAGCCTGCCAACAGAATTCTCCATCCCTCTCTCATCTCAGTATCATACTGAGGATCAACCCAATAGCAATACCATCGATGTGACTGAACAACATCGAACGCAGCGTCATTCTCTTCCCCTTCATTCAGGTTACTGTCCGTATGCTTATCGACTTCACTGGTTAAATCATCACTGCTGGACCCAAAATTAGGTATACTAGGAATATAGGTGCATTGAGTGTGACATGCTGAACAGATCAACATCTTGCGGTCCCTCTGAGCCGTCCATCCAAAGAGAGACAGGATCAGAAGTTTATTATTTTCAATATCTGGAAACATGCCTTTCAGCTCTTCAACTTCAGCGTTTCCCTATAAAATCAACTCAATGGTCAATATTTGTTTTTTTTAAAAAAAAAAAAAAAAAAAAAAAAAAAAAAAGAGAGAGAGAGAGAGATAGTCATTATGATTCTTTCTTACTTACCAATGGATGCCGTATCTTCTCGATTAAAGGATCGCTTGCCATTGCTTCTAACTGGTGTAATCGATACAAAAGGTCCTCTCGAGCCTGCGACGGAGTTACTACAGGAAACTTGTAGATGTTGTCTATATGTGTAGCAAAGATAAGGCTCGTAAGATTGAATATGTTGGTTGATCTTTAAAAAAATAAATAAAAGAGTCCATAAGAAAACATTATTTAAAATGCTTGGCGTACTATCACAAGGGTGTGTCTTCCATGGGCATGTGGATTCATGATTATCGGTAAGCATCGCATGAAATTTTGATCCTAAAACTAAGGATTAAAAGACCTCATTGAATCAGTTCATCATAAAGCTAAAATAATGTTAGCATTGCAAAAAAAGAAAAGTACAAGTACCTTCGAGGTCCGTCTCTTGTAGGAGATCAAACATTTCCGAATCATCGTTTGATGTACCCTCCACATTATCTACGGTCATGTCCCCATCACCCCTGCTCTGCTCATAATCCGTCTTCACAATGACTACCCCATTACACCCTCCACAACACTCTAGTCTATCGTCTCCTTGATTGATCCACCCACGTTTAGCACACTCAACAGCATTGACTGCTTTAGGCTTGTCGAACCATGTGGATGGCTTGAATGTCTTCAAGCGCTCATGAAATTGATCTCTGGACCAAGGAAGATACCTTTGTTTGTTGGATTTAAGGGAGCCGACTACTGGCTTCTTTGAGGATGGTACGGCTGTAGGCATATATTTTGATGATAGATGATGAACGGGTGCTTCTGAGTAACCGGACTGAGTTGCTGATGCACTGGCTGCGATTGAAGCTGCAATAGAATCTTCCAACGTCGGTCGCGAGGTTGACAACCGTGAGAGTTTATCCAGTACTGATGGGCGAGGTGGTAGATAGATTCTCTTCTTAAGCCCTGCTGTGACAGTTACAGTTGAGGATGGCTGATCATGCACATGGCTGGCATCTGCTTCGCCATCTTTACCACTGATACCTTCAGAATAACTGGTGCCATCATTCGTATCGCTTGCTAGCTTTCCTGCGAATGACTTCTTGTTAGGGTGAGCAAAAAGAGAATTGAGTAATGCGAGTGACTCGTCAACCTTGCGCTTGGTATCCATGACTGATGCAATAAGGTAAACGAATGCCTTGCTTTTCTTTTCTGTTGTAAAAAAAAAAAAGATGACGTGCATTATCAGAAAAAAAAGCTTAAATGTCTATACTATTAATAATATATACATCCAAATGTATACAAAATATAAATGAACTCATTCAACTCTCCTTCTTCTCCTCACCATCTCTCCTTTTCTTTATCTCATCTCACGATTAGTCACTATGGATGAGTTTGCAAAATTAGATCGGAAAACACTTGGCTATGACAAGACAAACTCGCTCGCCATCATCATCGGCTTAGCTTTCATGGTCATCTTTCGGTTTATTGGCTATCTTGCCGCTAAACCACCCAAGGTCTCAGCTTTGGGGAAGAGTGGTTTCTGCATCGTAGTCCTGGGTGATATTGGTCACAGCCCACGCATGTTACTTCATGCTAGAAGCGCACTCGATGCAGGCTGGAGAGTAGATGTCATAGGCTATAAAGGTAGGTACAGATCTCTCTTATTTTTTTTTCCCCCTTATAAATCCTTAATTGTTGATTGTGTCTGATCAAAATGTAACATGTGCGAATTAAAATATCGTCCATGCTTGCTAATTACCCATTGCCCTTCGTGCTTAATATGCTCAAATAGGGTCGCGTTTGCCCGAGGACATTGAAAACCATCCTTCGGTCCAATTCCATTTCTTGCAAGAGCTTCCCCGTGTTGCTGAGAATATGCCACGCATCTTTTACTACCTTTATGCCCCTATTAAAGCTGTACTCCTTGCCTTTCAGCTCTTTATCGTCGCCATGTTCCAGGTCGCTGCACCGGAGGTCTATGTTGTTCAAGTAAGTCACACAATTGATTTAAGCAGAAGTATAAAAATCAGAAAAAAAAACGATCCGATCGCAAACAGCTAACACCCTTATTTGTCAAACTGTAGAACCCTCCCTCAATCCCTACACTTCATGTAATGCAGATCGTCAACTGGCTTAAGCAACGTCACTTGGTCATTGATTGGCATAACTATGGCGCTTCTATAGTTGCCAAGCGTTTAGGTCAAGCAAGTATTTTCACAAAATTAGTAGCAGTATACGAACGTATGTGGGGGTTTAAGGCTACCATTCACATATGTGTTAGTCGGACTATGGCCCGTGACTTGCTGTACAAATACGAAAAGCGTGGAAAAGTCATCACTTTATACGACCGAGCCCCCGAAAGCTTTCGTCAGCTGAATGTTAATGAAATTCATACTGTAAGGAGTTATAATATTGATTGAAATGGCACATTATTGCATGCACTATCTTACTTTGGAAGATTTTTTCTTCTCTCTTTTTTTATGTGTTTTGGTGATCATGACAGCTCCATAGTAAACTGAAGCTTGAAAAGCTAGTTCAAGAGCAACTATCGAGTGAGTCTTTCTTGCCCACAATCAATGCCAACCAAACCTTGCTGACTGAGAGAAAATCTGCAGAAGAACCTGCCACATTCCGTGCAGACCGCCCTGTCTTGATTGTCTCAAGTACCAGCTGGACTGCAGACGAAGATTTCCAAGTACTTTTAGATGCCGCCAAGCAATATGATGATCTATCGAAGCTTGAGAACACAGAGAACAACAAGCTGTTCCCTAAGCTCTTATTTGTTATCACCGGAAAAGGACCATTGAAACAGTACTATGAAGAAATTATCAGCAAGGCAAACTTTACGAACTTACGATTCATTACGACATGGCTTGACCCCGAGGATTACCCCTTACTGCTCGGTACGTTCATTAAACCTTACTTGATTGAATCACTCTTTTCTGGTCTCAGCTCAATCATAGCACTAAATAACAATGTTTTTTCTGATGCTAGGCTCTGCTGATTTGGGTATTTCATTACACACATCAACTTCAGGTATGGATTTACCAATGAAGGTCGTTGACATGTTTGGCTGTGGTCTTCCTGTCTGTGCCTTCAAATACCCAGCACTTTCGGAACTTGTAATCGCCAAGGCAAATGGTCTGATCTTTGAAAATGCTAATGAATTGAAAAGTCAGCTGGTGCATCTCTTCAGGGGCTTCCCCTTGGCTACGCCCGAGACACATATTCAATTGCAGCGTATGAGAGATGTCATTAAGACGACCTTTCAATCAACGAGGTGGGAGCAGAACTGGAACACAGTTTTGCTACCCTTACTCCGGAACCTGGATAAGACCTGGAGCGACTCTCAGATGTATGCAGAGAACCCTGTCTACGGCTTGGGCCCACGCTATGATGTCGAGTCTAATAGTGATGAAGATTTTAAGAGTGAGGAGTTGGAGAGTGAGGATGAAGCAAATGACTGAACACGGAGGGTCATGCGTAAGAAGAGAGGAGCATTACATATCTATCAATATTACAATCTAATGTCATAAATCGGAGATTTAAAAAAAAAAAAAAAAAAAATACTTGCCACATTCCTATGTGGAGAAGCAATACTTCGAGGGAGGTGAAGAGCTTCGGGCCCATGGAATCAACCTTTAAGGGTTTCTACGGCCTGTCTATAGTCGAGAGACAATTGTTAAGCGTGTATTGCTACTCAATTTGAAATGACGCACAAAGTTGATATTCCCTATCTGAAGCTCTATCGTGAACTTGACGTAGGTGAGCTGAAGGCGGCATGACCCACTTCTAGTCAGACTCAACAGACGGCATAGCTTAGCGTACGTGGGGACCTTATTGATATCATTTAACAGAACAACGGCATGGCGCCCATAGAGTAAGTTCCTTGAGGCCTTTTCTGAAGTCCACCATTGTCGTGGCCACTTCCTCCCTTCGACAGGGCTCGAACATATCTGCTGGAGCAGAGGAAGTGGAGCTATCCACGACAAAATGTTTCTGTGTATGAGCGAGTTACCTTTTAAAGGCTATCCGAAAAGGTTAAAATTGCGCACATAGGAGGATCGATGGAGTATGCGCGATATGCTGGATGATGAGTAAGCGTGGTAAACGTGGAAAGATAGAAAGACCTTGACTTCTCCTTGTCATGCTCGGAAGGTTCGACTGGCTGGATACCTTGATGAATCTTTATGAATTTATAGCTGAATCACTCCTAGTCTGGTCCCTTCTTGGGATATCCACACCAAATAGTCGGCATGTAGTTGTCGAAAGATTGCCTCTTAAGGGCTCTTTACCGAGGCTTCAAGGGCTGTTGGCGTCTATCATCTTTTGCAAGTTTTTTGCAAGGCAATATAAAATGTAGGTTTCAGTAACACTTTGTATAAGAAAACAATTCTCTTTGTATAGTATACCTGGTGGCATAAAAAATTTTGGATACAGAGCTAAAACTATGGCGACAACCACGAATTAGATAGAAGTCCATTTTGCAAGTATTTGAAAGGAAGCTTTCAACTTTGATGAATACAAGACACACGGCTATATACCTCGATGATCGATTTAAGACTGGTCACAACATAGCCAACGTCGTCCGCGGTCATCTGATACACCAACAGCAACCCCTCTAGCTTCAGCCGATAGACAAGGATGGAGCATATCTATGGATGAAAGGCAGTTGTTCAGCACGCGCCAAACGTCAAGCACCATTTGAGGCTGGGGAGGAATTAAGGAAATCCACCTATAGTTCTAAATTCGTTAAATTAGTGTAAGCAAAAACGCATTTAGGAGTCGGCAATCTTTCACAGTCACATTTATGACGTATTTTGAGAGAGGTTTGCGCTGTCCTCACTGGATAACGTGCTACAAATGACATGGAGCATTTCCCCTCTTGTCGCGACTTGCTCGTGGTTTACTATTCAACACGATATATCTCCAGCTCATCCTTGCTAGCTTTGCGTATCTCGCATTTGCCTTGTCATCTTAGAAAATTAAGCTGACTTTTTCAAAGCGAAATCTGGAAGATAATTACTGGTTGTCAGGAAAATAACCAGATTGGATAGTGAATTGCTGCACCTCCCTAACGAGCATCACAGCACAATTGCAGCCATGTCGGCTATACGGGAAAAAATGCAAGAGAAATTTGCATTGTTACAGCAGATGAAGCGGGTAATTAGCTTTCTCTTGCAAGTTAAAAAAAAAAGGGCGAGCTCCCCAGTATTATCTGTTCAACTGCCTATTGTGTCCTTAAGTTGAAAAGTATTGCGACTTCTCCTAAAATGCTCGTCTGTGGAATAGGAGAAGGAACTTAAAGAAGCCAAGGCAAAGGAAAACCAACCTTTTGACATATTTGCCTTGGCGGGGGTCAAAATCCCCATAACATCAAGTACATCCGCAGGAAGAGGACAGGGTGTGAGTAGTCGTAACGACGGACAGCAGTCCGTAGAACGAAAACTACGGGTAGACAAATCAGTAGCAGTGACTCAGAGACCTATTGTGGCTGATATCATTAGCCGTCGATCCTCTCAATCTTCCTCTTTAAAAAGTCCAGGAAGAACGACTGAAGAAGCATCGATAGTACCATCAACCGAAAAAAAGCTGAAAAGGTCTTCTATGGCCACACGCAACACATCCCAAGTCTACGAACAGAATGATAATCAAACTGGGCCCAATCATGTAATCTCATGGAAGCGCATCATCTGGCCATTTTGCTGTATGATACCACAAGTAAACAATTTGAATGAACTAATCTTTTTATTATTTTGGGCCTTCACATACCAGAATAATAACGCTGGTACAGGTCGTAGTAGACAACTTTCAATTGACTCTACAGCTTCTACATTTAACTATTCATTTGCTGAGAGCCCCACCACCGCCACTCCTCCGACGCCTATTGCTTCTCCCTTGAACGAGAATTCTAGCAAACAGGATCTGTCAGATAGCTTACAACCACAACAGACGCACAGTGTCCAGAGTTGCACTAGTGTGGACGAAAACGAGGAGATGGTCTTGAATGTATATGGTCGCTCGATTCCTCGCTCTCGCTGCCAATCTTTAGACGCTGGTTCGGAACTTGGATGTGATAGCGCGTAAGTCGGGTCTACTTCATTATCTAATAGGCATCCATTATGATTATTATAATGAAACCATGAGAGAAGGGAAAGAACTCATTCTGGCGTAATTTGTATCATTTCGTTTGCTCCACTTTCAACCAAAAAAAAAAAAAAAAAAAAAAAAAGGCAACAGCGAAAACGAAGACCTGAATATGAAGAGGAATACCAGTACTCGCATCGTCGTTTGGACAGATATGAATCACGGTATCGTTCGCGTTCTCGTTCGTGCTCTCCCAAACGTCGTAATAACAGACGCTCACGATCCCGCTCAGTCAGTCCACATTATTCATACATACAGGAAGGAGACCTTCACTATAATAGAGGACATGAATATGACCATCGGAATAGGCGTCCATATTATCATAACGGCCAACCTGATAGGCCATACACTCCTGGGTTAGAGACAGATCCTTTTGTAGCTGCAAGTCACTCTCTAGATATTGCTTTTTATCCTACGAAGGTTTATGTGGGTAACCTTCCAGAGTCAGCATCTCTCACCAGCCTTCGAGTTGCTTTTCGACCATTTGGTGATATTGACGACATGAACATTGTTGAAGACAAAGATTACGGATTTGTGACATTCAAGGAACCTGAAGCAGCACAGCAAGCTTTGGAAAAAATGAATGGGGCGGTCTTAGAAGGAACTGTGATCCGAGTTAACAGAGCCAAGATCCCGGAAAGGAACCACCATGGCTTTGCAGGCGTAGCTTGGATGGATGAGGACGGTGAACTCACGAGGATGGAAGAGGAACAGCATAAACAGGCTGCTGCAATTGCGAAACCCTTTGCGCCATCCTTACTTCCAAGCCCCTCTGTGTCCTCGTCCTCGTCCTCGTCCTCGCCTGACCGACCCACCCGCACCATCCATCAGCTTCCTCCACGACCGCGGTCACCAAAACCTCCTCTCAAGCCTGCAAACGTACTCCCCCCTATTGGCACAGACCCGCGCGCGGTCATTGTGGCTCGTGGCGGTGGACGTCAGATATTAAAATACGACGATTTGTAAAAAAAAACTTTATTTCCTCACTTGAGAAACTTGAGAAGCTAGTATGGTGGCCTTCACTCTTTCGATGTGTATATTCTTTTTTCCTCTACATTAGTCTGTACAGCAGGAAGATGAGCTTTTTTTACACCTGATAGGTCGAACAATAAAATGTAACAATATTCGTGCTACTGTTTTATTGGCGGCAAAATCGAAAAATATGTTTTGATGACGATAGAGGAAGATGAGAAATTTCTGACTTTGTAGAAGTGGGCAAAGAGAGAGAAAGAGAGAAGGCTCCCGGCTTGTTTAGGTGCTTGATCCTGTCCTCGCTATTGAGAGATAGCCTGTCATGTTGAGAGACTTAGACTGCGACAACTCAGAGCCAATTTATACGGGTTTGCTGTTAACAGAGACAAAGTGATATCCGACTATGAGGAGCATGGCCAGACAGCAAAGACCGTTGGCGAATGCAGTGAGTTGGTTATCGTCAATCATCTATTTAGGAGAAAAAAAAACACGTATGTATGGACTGTGAGTTGGATGAACAAGTGATGGGCAATTAAGTGAACAGGACATGGTGTTGACAACAGCACCTTGTATGTTTTGTAATGTAATGTATATAAACCAGTAAAAGAGATGAAATAAGGACAAGATGAAAGAAACCTCACTTTTTTTTTCATAAGTGGCTTACTTCTAGTCTAGTCTGTTAAGATCCTGTCGCGTGTTCAATGAAAAAAAAATATTGCTTTTTGAAGACTACGAGACAATGGTTGGCATGGCTAACGCAGCATCACCATCTGTCACAATCTTGATAAACACATCCTCTAGAGTCGTCTGACTTAGCCCCCAGTCCTCAATCGCTGGGAATTGATCCGGACGTGACAGATACGAAAAGATCTTTGAAAGCTGACCATGGCCATTGACATACTCCTGATCCTGATTCAGAAGCTCGATCTCATAGGTAGATGCGTTCGTAAATTTGTCGACTCTTGTGTATTTGAAACTTTTCAGGACTTTGAGCTCTATACTTTCACACGCCTCCTGTAGCTTTCCAGGCTTGGAAGAAATATTCAAACGGAAGCCGGATCCATATAGTTCCTTTAAATGCAATGAAGTACCTATGCATCTCAAGCGGCCTGAAGTCATGATGGCAATCCTATCTGAGAGAATATCAGCTTCCTCCATCGAGTGAGTCGTCAGAACAATGGTCCTATTGGCTTTGACCCGGTTGACAATGTCCCAGATCACGCGGCGGACAGCTGGATCCAATCCTGTGGAGGGCTCGTCCATTAAGATGACTGCATTGTCGCCAAGCAAAGAAATGGCGATCGACACGCGACGCTTCTCACCGCCACTGAGTCCCTTGACCTGACGGTCACGGAAGCTCGTTAATGATACAGAAGCTATAGCAAACGCGACAGCCTGCTGTTCAAGGTGAGGAGGGATACCATGCAAACGTGCATAGAACAGTAAATGATCGGCGACAGTAAGGTCGCCCCAGAGGATATCGTGCTGTGGGCATACACCGATTTTGGAGTGGATGGTTGGCATGTCTGTCCGGATACTGGCGCCCGCAACATAGGCAGTTCCAGAAGTTGGCTGATAGAGGCCTGTTAATAGGTGAATCAATGTAGATTTCCCTGCACCATTGGGGCCGAGCAGACCAAGTACTGTATTGGGCTCAAGGCCGAATGAAAGACCCTTGAGTGCAGGGTCAACCTTTCCAGGATAACGGTGAAATAAGTTTTGAATGATCAAAGGCGCCTTCGCGGGATCATAGTACGAACGAACACGCTCGCGTTCCGCATAGACATCTGCATCTGCACCTTCGAGTATATCTTGGTCACCCTCTGCTGCTCCATGGTAAGAGGCCTCTTGGTGAGTCGCAAGTTGTGATTCAATGCTTTGGATCTGAGGCGTATCACGCCTTTTGAAAAAGAATGATACTGGGAAATGCCATGGTTTCTGGACGCCATACTCTGTTGGCGCAACGGCGTCGATGTAGCTGTTAATATAATTGAATGGTTTATTGAAAATATAAAATTAGCATAGAAACATGTTGCGATGCTAGATTATCTCAGGACGAATACACGTCAAAAAAAAAAACTTACAATGTTAAAAGGACAAAAATAATACTTTCACCTATCATCAACACCACACAGTTGAATAGGGTGGTTCCTACCGCGAAATCCCTCCATTTCAATGGATACAGTCCGTTGATCCTGCTTGAGCTGGTGATACCAACCGATAGAATATTAAAAAATGAAAAGCTTGGATGTATGAACCAAGCAAAAGGTTTACCATCTTGGAAGATTTGATCCGAAACACTGGTCATGATACAAGAAAAGGCCACAAAGAAGTAAACCACAAGGACCGCACGGCGTGTACGAGAGAAAAATGTGGCGAGGAGGAAAGCCAAGGTGGTTTGAATATGGGCCCAAAGAACAAGTAAAAAAATGACAATGATTGGATTTGTGCGAAGGATAAACTGGGATGAAATTGCAACACAAGTGAGGCAGAACACGAGCGATAGGATTAGCTGCATGGCTATAAACTCGACATAATGAGATAGATAATACGATGAGGCCTTGAGTCCGTTCTAGTTGAAAAATTCATAGGCACTTATTAGGATCTGATTACCTTACCAAAAGTCAACATTCTCTTTTTATTTTGCTCTTACCATTGCCATCATTATGCGGTGGCGATCTTCCTTTTCTTGGACCAAGATAGATACAAAAGTCGGTAGAAGAAACGACAGACCAAAAGGGAAGAGATAAGCTGACACTTGGTTCAATGACTGTCCTTCCAAGGTGCTCGTGCTCCACTCTTGCGGCAACGCGCGTATACCTTGTGAGAGCACGTATTTTCCAGCGTGTTTGATTTTCACCGTTGCGCTCGTCAACTGTGTCATTGTGATTATCTGTCGTACTCCCGAAGATAGCGCCTCACTGTACATACTATTCCTCGTAGGAGGTTGTCCAAGCTGCATAGTTAGTCTGACTCTTGACTGGTCAATGTCCAGTTCTTCATATGAAACTGCACCAAAGGGCATATTCCGGGATGATAGACTCCCATATGGATTTGCTCCTAACGTAGTGATCAAGTCTACAATAGTCTTATCCATAGCCTCTTGGCTCTGTTGAGGTAAAAACATCTGTGCACTCCATGATGTGTAATATGTACGAGGATCATTCGGATTATCCACTTGCCGTCCCTCGAACGCTTTCATATAGCGAACAGGGATCGCGCCAAAAATACCAGTTCCTGGTATAACACCAGGTGCGCTCGAATTGTAGAGGATACTGGCATTAGATGGAGGCCAGTATTCGGATTCAAAGTAGCGGCTTTGGCTAGAAAAGTTACCAAGTGCCTTAGCGACCTGATCGTTGGCGGCAGTATAGTAAACTGTTTGATTAATAGGCCAGAAGCTAAAATAGGCAGGACTGCGGTCGGAAAAAGGATTCTTTTCTCTCCACTTTTGTTGCAATTCGCCTAAGCGTAACCAACCCAGTGAAGGGGGAGGTATGTAATAACTAAGCATAGTAAAAAAGGGAAATAAGGCAATAAAAAAGCAGTTCAGGGATTGGGTGGCTAGTTAGAATCATAAATGGAAGAAATGATAATGGAAGTCAATATCAGCCTATAAATCATTGTTATCTGGTTTACCTGTCAGGTTGTGCTAGCGCTTCTGTGGAAGCGTCCTCATATGGAGCTTTTGAAGGATAAGGCTGACTAAACCATCGGACGCAAGGCGTGGCTTCACCGGCTAGTCCCGTGTTTCTATAGAGCTGCGAAGGATACCATGATGTCTTGACAATGTCTGTACCGGGTTCTGGGAACCGCACTTTATCTAACTGGAAACCCAGGTCTTCCTCTCGATTCACCTCGTTAGCGCAGAAACGTACAGTACCAGTGTATCCAGAATGTTTATCACCTCCCATCATGACTGAACTAGCAAAGCACAGCACGACAAGGAGTACAGGCCAGATCACCAAACAACACATATTTGACACCCTCTGGCGTCTATGATAAGTGAGAGTACGACGAGCAAGGCCTCGAAATTGGTACCGGATTGATGGCTTCACATCTGTATAATCAATTGGGGGTGGAAGGGGGTCATGTTGAAGTTCATTTTCTTTGGATGGATGAGAGCGGATATCTTGCATGGGTATATGGGTCTCATGGTAAGGATCGGAAGAAATAAGCTCGTTAGAAGAAGAATGGCAGGAGCGGTGGTGGAATTGACCCTCAGGCTGTTGGTAACAGTCACTGTGGATGGCTGTAGGCAAGTTACTTTGCATTGCTGTACATGTATATATTCATATGATTGTATGGGTGTATGAGTATTTGTATCAAAAATTGTGTGAATGAGTAAATGAAGTTTTACAGAGTGTAGTCTTACGGGTTATGACTTTGCTGTGCACTGCAGACGAGAACACAGGGAGAGTTTGAGAAGGACATTACAATCAATGGGAGGGATATTTATATGAGTGGGTTGTTTTTACTTGGGCTGTTGACTAAAGTTTGTAGTAAATCTTACTCATGGCTATTACAAGACACAGCCTACACTTGTATATATTATAATATATATACATGTGCAGTTGATCGTCCCAACCTTTAAAAAAGGAAAAAGAGGAATGAGCTCTCTTGATTTCCTCTTTGATGGGCTCACAACCCTAAATTGAACTTGCTTCTCGTTTCTTGGCGCCGAGAAAGAAAGGTTTACATGTGTGTGTATCAGAATGTAACAAAAAAACACGGCAATTCTGATAAACAATACCATTGGAACTGGTTGCTGCAATAGTTATTGCTCGCATTTCTTTGTTTTTGGTCGACTCTGTTACCATACTAATTGGACTTCGTTTTTCTTTTTTCTTTTTTTGTAGCGATCCTAAGTGATTCAGGGACTTATATTATATACCGTTGCACTCTATGCCTTCAAGATCAAACAGTCTTTTTCGGCGTATAAAAAAGCTTCTCGTGGAAAGGTTCCAGCATAGACCTGCCGTCGGAATATCAAATGACTCGGAGCTATTGCTTTGACCAAAAAAAAAAAAAAAAAAAAAAAAAAAAAAAACGACCTCCTTGACAATCATCGTCTCATTGCTCAAGTGGAAAGCGAAACAAAAAAGAGAGGTTGACGTCCTTCTAAAGCAGCGATAGCTTTAGCTCATAATCTTGCGGGTGTCCGAGGATTTACTAAAAGATTCAAACACATTCACATATCTAGAGATTCTCATAAAAACCTTGGATTATTAACGCTTCTCAGTATCTCGGTGTCATTATAAGGAATACTAGCTCCTCTCTCGAGGAATATTTCGAATGTCTTACAACTTTCATCTCCTTTCAGAGTCATTGAGTCACAGATAGCTCGCAACTAGGGTCACTGCATATTCCTTTGACCCAATTGTATCCTACTGAAGGGCAAGCATTCAATACCGTTCAAGTCTGCTAAACATCCTAACTATCACAATCAACCGAAACTTAAGCATCTTGACTAAGATCTATTCTCACTGCTTGGTTGATGGTGGAAATACAGCGAATCTAGACCCTTAGTACCAATCCAGTTGCTTAACCTTGGAGCATATTCTCGGTGCCACATCGAAATAGGTAAGGTATAAATTACATGAACGATTTGAGTGCGCTTTTTTAAATGATTGAATTAGTTTTCATTAGGTACTATTCGCCTCTTCTGATGCTCTTTCTCACCTAGAGACCTTCCCTTCGCTGTTGTATTATCATTGTAAGTGCATCCTAGTCTTTCTATTCAAATAAAAAAAAATAAAAATAAAAAAATAAAAATAAAATAAACAACGACTAATGTTTATTTGCCCTCAGATAGTTAGGAATAAGGGTGCCTGGATTTAATGTATGTATATACGTGACTCTGTAGTGTGGCCAATGAGCTATGAGATGGATGAGGACATTGATCGATCAAAGTGCAATATTTTCTTGCTGCGCGCCTGTGTCTGTGCTCTGTGCCTGTTCTTTACCCTGTGTATATAACGCACTCAAATAGCGCCATTATGTTAGATCAAAACGCAACGTTGCGATTGTTTTCATATCATTTACTCTTTAAAAAAAATTATTATAATTCGGTCCTCATTCTCATTCTCATTCTCATTTCTTCTCATCTTCCCATAGCTGTGCTTCACTTCTACTCCTCTCACTCCTCGCTCTCTGTATTCATACTATACTATATCACACCATGGTTGCAACCAACATTACTTGGCACCACGGCGCTTTCACCCGCGAGGAGCGTCAAAAAGAATTGAACCAAAAGGTCTGCATTCTTTCCTTACCATTCTAATTGTATTTCGCAGATATGACCAACCAAGACTTGATATGCTTAATATAACATTATAAAAGCAACGATTGCTATCAGATCAGTGTTTATGTGAAAAAATAAAATCGCTGACTCAGCTTTGAATTCCATTAATGGCGTGTGCATCGCAAAATAGGGTCTTACTATTTGGTTCACTGGTTTGTCTGCATCAGGCAAGTCAACGTTGGCCTCAGCTCTGGAGCAGCACTTGGTCTCACTCAAGATCGCCGCTTACCGCCTTGATGGCGACAACATCCGTTTCGGACTTAACAAAGATCTCGGATTCGGACCCGAGGCTCGCACTGAGAACATTCGCCGCATAGCTGAGGTATCTCTTGAGCAAAACCATTTCGGCAAGAACCAACTTTTTCATTTGGGAGATTGGTCATTAACTTTTTTTTTTGTCAACCTTAGGTTGCCAAGTTGTTCGCCGACTCTACCCAGATTGCCATTACAGCATTCATTAGTCCCTATATTTCGGACCGCGACGCCGCTAGAAAGTTACATGACGAGGCGAATATTCCATTCATTGAGGTATTGGACGATAAAGTGATGACAAAAGTGAAAAAAAAAAAAAAAAAAAAAAAAAAAAAAAAAAAAGAATCATCTAACCTGTATTTTATTTATTTGTATTTTAATCACATAATAATTCATGATTTAGATCTTTGCTGATGCTCCATTGTCAGTAGTGGAGGAGCGTGATCCTAAGGGTTTGTACAAGAAGGCCAAGGCTGGCGAGATCAAGGGTATGTAACGAACTACAGACTGATGCACAGAGATGTAATTGTAAATTGATAGTATTCTGACCTGTTCACGTGTTTCCAATTCATAGAATTCACTGGTATCTCTGCTCCTTACGAGGCACCACTCAAGCCCGAGATCCATATCCAAACAGACAAGGTTTCTGTCGAAGAGGGTGTTCAGGTAAAGCTCTTACAAACATTAATGACAAAAGTCTTTTTTTTTTGTTAATATCGTAATAGACAATGCTTGTTAACAGAAACGTCAATCGGCGCATTCTGATCTGGATTCTTTTTTTGACTTTTGATTTAGATTATTTTGGACTACCTTCGCGAGAAGGAGTATATCCCTCAATTATAAACAGAAGGGAGGAAAATAGTTTAATAAATTTTTTTTTGCAACAGTTTTTTTTCCGGGAGGTAAAAGCCCAATGTGGAGATCTATATTCTCCGGCACTAAGCATCCTATTTGATGAGGAACTGCGGTGCTGGATGCTCTAAATTATATATATATTCTGACGATAACTTGCTGTTTCTCAGAGAGGGAAGGGTGGGTGGTACAAGGTCACTTTGCCACTAATGTTTCGCCGCCATTTCTTTATGACTGGTTCTGGGCTCGACCTGTCCCAATTGACCCAATTCCCATTTCAGACGTGAGAAATGGTGCATTTCTTTTTTCCTTTTGCGCTGCACGGGTAACAGGAGGGAAAGAGGGAGTGTGGGTCATCTTGGCCCTCCCTTTCTCCTTTCTCTTTCCCTTTTCTTTTCTTCCAAGCTTATCTTTATCTAACATTCATTTCTTACTTCTTTTTTTTCATTCTCATTCTCATTCTCATTCATATTCTCATTCGTTCTTATTTTCTTCCCGCATCTTCAATATATTCACCACTTTTATTTTTTTTTTATTTTTTTTTTTGGTCTTTCAACAACCTACCTATAAGCCATGAAGCCCAAAATTGGCCAATCCAAGCTTGCGATCCTAAAGCATGCCCCAAGTGTACACCGCAAGCGCCGTCCTATTGACCTCCATAATAAGCAGGACAATGCGCCTCTGAGTGAACCCAACTTGAACTCTGGGTTTGGTACCCGTTTCGGTAGAAACAGCAGTGACAGTAATGTGGCGTTACTTCGCCGAACTGCCACCCCTAAGCATGGCCATGGCCATAGTCATCCACCACCATTTCTTCGTCGCCAAATCACTCGTCAAAAATCCTTCATGGAATTGGACTCACTCCCATCCATGCGAGCTCTTCGTCGAGAGCCATCCATGATGGAATTGGATCCTCCTCCCACGCTGTTTGCGCCTGCACCTCAGCCATCCAACTTCATGCCAGGTCCCTGGGCATTTTTCCAAGCAGCTGAAGCACAGCGCGAGCAACGACAAGCGCAACTAGAATTCTTGACTCGATTACAGGAATTAAGAGTGAGGGATGAACAAACGTTCGTAAGATTGATGAGTGGTTTTGCAAAGGAATGTCCTATTCAATTTGCACAGTTGACAGGGTTTATGAAACGTATGGAGATGGAAATGGAAATGGATGTAACCCCACCGAGTCCTTTTGACACTCATTATCACCAGCAACAACAAATTTCAGGCGGCTTGGGGAGCAGAGCAACGAACAGCTGGGGTCAGCATGGGACCAAGATGAGTCTCTTAGCATTGGCTCAAGCCTTTGGCAACCAAATCGATGCCGGTCTGACTCATCGTGATCAATTTCAGCGAGACCAGAAGGAACAATTAAGGCAACAGCAAAAGTCCTGTGGACATGGCAATCAAAATTGGAATGGCAAAGGTATCCGAAATGGATACTCTGGTAATAACAAGTCGAATAATCGCGGCAATGGGGCACCCAATGTCCCATCTCTGAGGCGCGGCAAAACCTTTCAACAACACCAGCATGCGTTACAGCAGCTTACAGCGTATCAACGACACCTATATGAACAAATTCGACAAATGCATCAACAAAGGCAAGGAGATCCGTCCATAACTTTCAATTCCAGTGAGTCAGTCCCTATGGCCTATGAGCTCATGCAATATGCAGCTATGTTAGCGAACAACGGAAACCCAAGTACATTGCCGCCTCTGTTTACAAATATCTCCTCTCCGATGTCGACTTTGAGCTCGCCTGGACTAACATCTCCAATCTCGCCTATAGGTGTTAGAAGCCTACTGGCTCAGATGCAACACCACGGACAACAGCAACAAGGAGGTCTTCATCAAGGACAAATGCAACATCCTGATCCTTTGGAACTGACAGCTTTGAACGTCCAAATGAATATGGGATCATCACGTAGATCACGATATAAGCCGCCACCACTTCGATCACATTAACTTTACAATTGATTGCTACATGATGTATAGTTTATAGCAACCTCTTATATTTCTTGTCTTCACACAAAATCTCAATCTTGAAGAGGTCCTCTCTTGTGATTCATAAGCGAATAACGAAGTAAAAACTGAGCTACTATCTTAGGCTTGAACCAGCTGAACTGATTCAATTTGCAATCCAGATTTAATGACACTAAAAAAAAAAAAAAAAAAAAAAAAAAGAGAGAGAGAAAAGTAAGAAAAAAGATTATTGATTAAAGTGATGTGAGCTCATACATGAATAAAAAATAAAGAAAGAGGGAGGTAATACCTGTTATGGTTACGGATTTGAACGATGACTCCACCATTCATTTGGTTGAGGCGAATTTGACCAGGAAGAGTCAAAGTAAAAAAACCTTGGACATCAGGGTTGTATCCTGGGATCATCTCCAGTTCAGCTGCCTCGCGAATGGACGTAGGTCGTGCTGGCACGGTACCGGGCCGATCAGTATGTTGCATAAACTCTTGCACAGAATTAGGCTTAAACGAGATGGCAGGTTCTCGATGCAGTAACACAGCGTCGGATGATGAGTCCTTCAAGTACAACCCCCCAATAAATATGTAAAAACCTCGATTCATTAGATAAAAAAATAAAAAATAAAAAAAATATGACAACTGTACTAACAAATAATTCAATCTTACCTCGTCCTTGCCGAACACCAATGCTCTGAACTCTGTGCCGATAATAACAGGGTCTGGTCTAGGGCCATTGAGGCTAATTCGCCATTGAACTTGGTAGTTGTCCTCTTGATGCTGGCTCGCTCGAATTGTAGCAGCCACATCCAACCATGTGACTGAGGTTAGTTTGGCAACTTTGGGTCCTTCATTTTGAGGATGTACCGGGTGATTTACTAGCTCCCAAGTCACTTGACGGATATTACTAGTTGGCGCCATAGATTTATGGCCACTCTCTAGGTGAACAATGTGCATATCAGGTGCGTAGACGATCATATTAGCGTTCTCTATACTATAAACAGTAGAAATATGAGGGACAGATTAGGAACACGATTAAAAAATAAAAATAAAAATAAAAATAAAAAATAAAAAATAAAAAAAAATAAAATAAAAAAAAAAAAACACCTTTAATGGATTAATAGTCAAGGTGAATAGCAGGCCAGAGCAGAATATTAAGAGAAAAGAGAAACAAGACCGAAGAGGATGAGGAATGTCAAAGACAGGTGCATGGAGAAAACAAATGCATTGAAAAAAAAAAAAAAAAAAAAAAAAAACGAGGCTAGTGTGGCACTGCGCGTTCTGTCAGGGACATTTATTTGTCTATTATTACTTTTTTAAAAGTCTTCATCTTCGTCATCTAAACCTTCTTCTTCTTCTTCTACTGGGCTGGCACTGCCTGCGCCACTGCCTTCTCCCTCACGGTTCAATGACCGCGCCAAGATACTTGGGCTTGGAGCTCTGGCTGTGATCACCATTATCGATGCGGACGTTCTAGAGTGGTTTTCATCCACTTCCATGCTTGACCGATGCAAAACCACGCTTTCACGATCAAGGTGATCGTGCAGGTGATCATGATGACGATGATGGGGATGCTGTAGAATAGGAAACGCATTGGCGCTAGTTGGTGTGATGGACAAAATCTGATGATTACTTCGAAAAGGATACTGTCCACCTGTGGTATTTTGTTGGGCTGATGATGAGTTATCCAGAAATACTTCGGACGCCTCAGTTACTACCGCTCCCTGTAATGATAACGAGGTTGACAGTGAATAATCCACCTCCATTACCACATCCATCATGTCATTTGTGCTCTGTTGACCATGATGGCTCTGGTTAAACGTCGGTGCTTGCCCATTTGTTAAGGCTGGCGCTATTGCTGTCCCAGGCAACACGATCATTCCAGCGCTAGTTGCCAGCAAACCAGATCCAATCTGGACTAATAGACTCTCCTGCTCATGCTCGTTCGTCTGTTCTTGAAGCTCTTCACTCATGCCATCCTCCTCCGCCATAGAAACAGATCTATCAGATCCGGCAATCATTGATGCAACTGAGGAGCTGATTCTACGATAACTGGCACGAATACTTGCCATGCTTGTAGATGATGGGATGGCCGGTGGGTTCTCCTGCATATGATTCCTCAGTTCCCGTACACCCTTCCCCGAAAACACGCAAAAGACTTCTCGTTGATGGGCCGTAAACTCCGGTGGTGGCGCTCTACAGAACTGTTGATAACAAGGCGAGATAAATGCAGGCACGCCCGTGAGGGACAGGTGGGTCATTTTAGAACACTGGCTGACAAGAGCTGCCACTGCGCTTTCAGACAGATGGACACAATAAGACAAGTGGACCCTTTCCAGTGTCTGAGGCAGAATCTGAGAGACCAACATGGCATAGATACCGTGATCTGTGATATTGGAGCATTTGACCAGTCCAATCCTACGCAATTTGGGTAATTGTGCCAAGGCAAACACTGCAGCATCTGTAAGTTTCGAACAGCAAGCAAGATCCAGATAGCGGATTCGAGTGCAATGTTGAGCAATGGTAGCAACTAGTCGATCTGTGATCTTTGCACAATGACCCAGATGGAGGTAATGTAGATGCTTCCCAAGCGTCTTGATCACGCTTGCTCCTATATCTGTGATCTTGTCGCATTTTGTAAGAGCCAAGCTCCTTAACCTAGGTGTCGCTGGAATGATCCTGAGCAAAGTATCATCTGTAATGAGCGCACATGAAGTCAAGTTGAGGACACGAAGCTGTTCAAACCGGTGCGTAGAAGGATGAATTGATGCAAAAGCAGCGTTTGTGAGGTTGACAAGAAGCGTCATGTTGATATCGCGGATTTGAGGGAGATTCCCAAACACAGACTGAATAGCATCACTCGAAACTAGATTGCAGTTGGTCACATCCATCTCGGTTAGTTGTGGGCAGAACTGGGTCAATGCTGCGATTGATCGATCTGTCAATTGACTGCAATGGCTCAGTTTTATCTTGAAAGAGCATGAAGTGATACAGAGAAGATATTTTCAGAGTTTGAGAAAGTTAGCCTCTGATAAAAAACAAGCCTTGTTACATACTAGAAATGCTAGTTATCATGAGCATAATGATAACGATGGAGCGTTGATGGAGACAACAAGATCACAACAAATAGGGATGATGATCATGACAGAGGAATACAGTGTTATATACACTCCGTAGCAGTACAACATTAGATGCCAATCCCTGATCGCTTTTTACATACCCGTTTAAGTTGTGGACACTTCTTTGCCAACTTGACAATTGACTCGTCTGTGATAGCTGAACATGAACCAAGATATAGTGTCTGTAGTTTTGGACATCCTGCTGCGACACTCTCAACAAGCGTATCTGTTACAGCAGGGATTTCGGACAAATCGAGTGAAAACAATACTGGGGAGCACCTAGATAAGACCTTATTTAGGCCATCTGAAGAGATTTGGACACTACCCGCAAGTAGCAATCTCTCAAGTCGTGAACATGATGCAAAACACTCCAACATGGAGTCTGTAACATCCGAAGATAGAAAGGCTAGGTTGAGTCGACGGATGTAATCCGCATAGGGGAAAATGGTGCTAGGAAGACACAGGGTGTGAATCATCTTTTCAGCAGCGGCCAAAGTAGGAAGTGAGGGCTTTGACCAAAGTAGATCCATCCCACAGCTGCACCACAGCTTGCAGACTAGGACTGCGGAGCGCAGATCGCGTGCTGTCAGTAAGAACTTGAAAATGAGAAGAATAAGCTCTGAAGGCAAATTCGAATAGGAGTAGCCACTGTGTCCATGAATTTGATGAATTGAGTCTGAGGGTACTCTGGTCATATCCGCACAGACTTCAGCTGCAGACTCGTCTTTAGTACTGCTGGTATTGTTATAAGCAATGGTGTGGGCGAAAATAGATCGATGTGACCTATCACGAGGACTAACTGTTGCGCATGCCTCCATCATCTCATTGTCTTCAGCCGTAGCCCCCTTTGACCCGCATGCATCAACGCATGGGGAAGATAGAGAAGAGGGAGGAGCGGGAGGGGCGGCTGATGTCCATAGTGAACTCGGTGACTGAGTTGTAAGTGAAAGGTCTTTTTGAGAAAGTGATTGCGACCACAATTGGTGACACGACTCCATTTATTATTATTTTTCCTTTGACAGAGAAATTGATACCAAAATCCTTAGGTCAGGCAAGGTAAGCTGGAAAAGTGAAGTGGGATGTAGAGTTGCTGGTGTAATGTCAATGGTCAATGGAATAGATGTTGGTGAATCTGTTGTTATGGACAATGGACTAATCACGGAGATTGCAGTTGCAGTAAAGAGTTAGCAGCAGTAAGACAGAAGGAATGGAAATCGTTATTAGTTGGCAAGTAGAGGGATTGAGATAAATGTCTGTGTCAAAAGAAGGAAGTGGAATGAGAATGAATGAGATGGAGAGAAGAAAAGGATGAAAAGAGAGGAGGGATACTATTCGGCTGTTGTTTTATGATACCAAGAACCTCCTTGCTCTTGAACTAACAGAACTAACAGGAAAAAAAAAAAAAAAAAAAAAAAAAAAAGTTAGGGGGAGAAGGGAAGAAAGAAAAGGAAAGGAAAAGGAAAGGCGAAAGATCCTCCTTCTTGTCCCCTACTTCTCTGTTGCCATGGAACAAACACCCCCCTCCTATTTCCGCTTCCACTTTCACTTCCACCCAACACTTTACTGAATGTGAAAATAATCTCAGGAACAATTGCCCCATTCCAAGTTCATCGTCAGGCCTCGTACTACTTTGCTATCCCACTAGTCTTGGACGCAACTCGTCTGACCTTTCTTTTCTACTGTCATTCCTTGTCTGTCTCCTGAGTTTTTTTTTTTTTTTTTTTTTGTTATCTTGACCTCATCTGGCCATCACTCTATTTACATGTAGAATGCACATCATTATGAAATGCATGGATAGCATCTAGCAATGTCAAGAAAAGAAGGGGGATATTTGTGGAGGATGCAAAAATGATTCTGTTGGTGACACCATAAACATCCATGCACTGCATGGCATGCTTCTCATTCTTAAAAAGATCTATCACCAAAAAAAAAAAAAAAAAAAAAAAAAAAAAAAGTTTCTTACTCAGTTACGCTAGCTAGAGTTTGACAAGTAGGAAAGAAAGTAAAAATAAAAAAGTTAGCCGAAACAGGGTGGCGAAGCAATGGGAGTGGCGAACACTTTTTGCTGTATTTTTTTTTTTACCCAACCAGACGCAACCGACGCACTGACCAACAACAAACCACTATTTAGACTTCCTTACCATGTTACAGGTTCTATCCCCGCTTATTCTTCTATACCTTTTATTCTTTTATCTTTTATGAGCTGTACTGGGCTCGTTTTCTCTATTCTTTTGATAGCCGGGTCTATGAGTAAGCATCATCACTGGCCTCTATGTATCGGTTACCCTATCTTTTTCTTCCTTTTTCTTTTTGATAACGAGAGCTCACGAGACCATGTAGAATTTATTGACATCAGCTCTATATATGAGTTGCCCATTCCTGGGGCCACAAATACAGCGGTATCCAATGATTGACTGTAGCTGTGTCGCTGTACTGGCACAGTCCAACAACCTGTTCATAAATCACGTCAGCATTGAATAGACTTCCTTGGTCCTCTGGGAAACTGTGGCACGGCTCCACTCTCTACTTGGCCTGCAGTGCGCGAAGACCATCCTTTCTGCTACGTTTGTGCCTCCTAATACAGTTGCGTGCCCTGGTACGTTTGCTCACAGAGGTGATGCCATTGTCTCTTTCCCAGTTGACGGTGACTTTGCAATATCTGTTCCAGATTTCAGCGCTGCTGAGTTCCTCGATTGACTTGACAAAGCGGCAAACAATGTACCTTGAGATCGATGCTGTGGTCCTGAAGATCGTCTTCCATTTCTGTGTCAGTTCCCTCGGCACCAAGCCGTGGCACAAGTCTTGAACAGTCGAGTGGGTATTCCTACCCTTGTTCCTCCATCCCATCTCCGCATCTTCCTCAACAGAGCGTTCGCATCTCGAATCACCCTGACCCCCTTGAACATCACTTCCAAAGGGCCCCAAACCACGTTGTTGGCTACGAGTGTGAACGAGGGGCCTCCTTTATTATGATTTGCTTCCTGCATTTTCCCTGCTCGCCTTCCCAGCCTCTTCTCTTTCTCTAAGACCCTTTTTCCATCCTTCTTGATGAGTTCTATGGCTTGCCTCCACCCTTTCAATTGCTCGTCCAGTATCATGGGACATCGCCAGAAGTGTTCTATGCCCTCCTGTTCCTGTTCATACATCCTGTAGATGTCAGCCTCATACAGGTTTGGTCGCTACTGCCCCATGAAAGTGAGTGTAGGAAGTATACCATGGACCTTCTTTATTCTGTGCGCTCTCTTGTGACAGTCTGCCATTGTGAAGAATATGCAAACCTGCTTTCCAATCTACTTCTCTCCAGTGCTCCTGACTCTGTTTCTGAGACGCCCACAAATAATGTGTTCTCACTGCTGATTGAAGTTTTTGCAGCAATCTAAAATCATCCTCTACCATCTCGTTCTCGAAAAAAGCACAACAGCGCAGATGATTGTGTTCCCGTCCTTGATTGTCCACATTTCGTCAAAATGGGCATCCCTGGCAGCTTGGTCTGTCCTTATATTGCCTCTATTTCCAGCATGGACCTTGACCCATTTTACAATTACCTTCCCACCCTGCTTAAAGAACGTTTTCGAGATCGCCGCCTACCACACTGGGTACTTGAATCGCAATCGCTGCCGTTCAGTGCCTATTTCTCGCTTTTGAGTAAGGTCCTTGAACTGAACCACTACCGCCATGTTGTCTATGCAGACAGTCGTTAACGTTACGAGGACTGACTATTTTTTTTTTTCTTAAAACAAGGACTCTCAAGTTTTTTTGATAACAAAGACCCTCAGGGTAGAAATAGACTCTAATCGGTCTTAACCGCATCGTTGAACTGTCACTGTACAACATCCTATTCACAAACCACGTCAGTATGAGTGGTAACTCTTAATCCCTACGGAACCTATGACGAGCCCTGCTCCCTACTTGGCCTGTTGTGTGCGAAAGTCATCTTCTAGCTGCAGTCCTCAATCATCAAAAAGCAACACCTTTTTTTTTTTTTTTTTTTTTTTTTTTTTTTTTGATAACAAGGACCCACGAGGTCATGTAGGATTTATTTAGATGTTAGCTCTATAAATGGGTTGCCCCATTACTGGGGTCGCAAATAAAGCGGTATCCAATAATCGACCGAAGCCGCATCGTCATACTGCCACAGTACTACATCCTGTTCATAAACCACGTCAGCATTGAGTAGACTTCCTTGGTCCCAAAGGACCTGTGGCACGGCTCTACTCCCTACTTGGCCTGTTGTGCGCGAAGGTCATCCTTTAGCCGCTATCCTCAATCATCAAAAATTTACAGCTTTCCAGGCGCTCCATAATCGCCAATTCCACCTGCTGCCGGTAGCTTGCCGCCACTCGCCGGTCTGCCTCAGTCCTGATCGCCTTCACATCTGCTGTTCGTCGTTGTCCCTGGTGAGAGCCAAAGAATTCACCTCTGCTATGTCTGTGCCTCTGCGTCCCCTGGCGCGTTTGCTCACAGAGGTGATACCATTGTCTCTTTCCCAGTTGACGGTGACTTTGCAGCGTCTGTTCCAGATTTCAGTCCTGCCGAGTTCCTCGATTGACTTGACAAAGCGGCAAACAATGTACCTTGAGATCGATGCTGTGGTTTGTCAGTTGTTCGTTGTTGTCTCAGGGTAGGTCTTAAGAAGACATGCCTTCCAACTGGTGGAGTTTTTTTTTTTTTTTTTTTTTTTTTTTTTATAACAAGGACCCACAGAGGTGAGGAATTTTATTTCATAATCTCGCTCTAAAGTAATGATATCGCCCTCAACTATGAAACAAGCGAAACTCTCAAAGTTCGCACGGGATGGCTGTGAAGAGCCAATTCGTATCCATGTTTTTCTCTACCAATGTACACCGTGATCGGTACTCGAAGTCCATCCTTCCGATGTGGCCTGTTGCGCCCGTGAAAAGCCGCGGAGGCTGGCGTGCCGACTCTAGCTAAGGACGACTTTTAATTTTTTTTCTATTCGATCAAATCCACTGGCATGTGGACCCAAATCTTGCGGGATTGGTCTGAAAATTTCTACTTTGGACTCCGTCAAACTTTGTGATCATCGCTGTCCTAGTCAAGTGGGTGGATGGGGGGATGTGCTGCCAGATGTACCGCTGGTTCGGCTGGGGGGTGGAATATATACCTAAGACATGTGGCCAGCCAGGCGACTTAGGGTAGTGCACCCACGATCTTAGCCTTAGCGGAGAACACTAGGCTGTCTCGGAGAGAAAGTATAAAAACTCAAGCAAATCCCTGACCTGGCACATGTTTGCTTCACTTTATGTGCCTTAACCAGGACTCGAACCCGGCCCCTGGGCTAGACAGGAGGGTGCCCTGACGAGTATACTACTCAGCCATTGGGCCCCTTCCAACTGGTGGAGTGCACGGGTGGAGCCACACCTTCGCTCTTGGTCCTGTGATGTAGGCGTAGTTATCACGTGAGTGTCATTATTGATTTATGATTACTCAAATTCTCAGCTCGGCAACCGGCCCGCTTAGCTCATTGGTAGAGCGTTTGCCTAGTAAGCAAAAGGTAGCAGGTTCGATCCCTGCAGTGGGCACTTCTGAAATAGAAAGACTATGCCTAATATTTTTTTTTAAGGATTAATCTATTTGGCAGCCTAGTCAACTTTCAAGACTCTCTTAGGCAGCCTACCCAGCGTTATTTGGCCTCTAACTATTTTTTTTTTTTTTTTTTTTTCATTCCTAGGAACCGTATATGTTTATAACGCTCATACTTCAAATTAATAAAGCTCCCGTCTTCTACGTCATAGTTATGTGTAGTGACATTGTCTTCAAGTAGGTCGCTCATACAGTTTTGGAGGTGCCATTTGGAGATCAATACCTATGAGAGGTTTTCGCTCGGAGCAAACGCGTCTCACCTACTACCTAGACGTCTTCAATAAATCATTCCCTAACCGTGTACATTGAAGGCTGTTTTGTGAAGATGTCATCGCCGCTGCCCTTAGTACCTCCGGCGGCATTAGCTGTGCAAGGCAATGTATCCACAGAACGCTGCTTGTTTTACCACTGATGTTATGACCCTGTTATCAAAAAAAAAAAAAAAAAAAAAAAAAAAGTAATGTATTTGGCAGCCCAGCTGCCACCCAAGAGTGCGAAGTTAAGTGGCAGCCCCCAGAAGTAGGCTGCCAAATAGAGGCAAAAATTACTATATTTGGTATGGGCTGCCAAATAGATTAATCCTTTTTTTAATATTCGAGTCATCAGGCGTGCAAAAAGGATACTGCTCCTTTTTATTCTCGAATGGATGAAGTTATTTGCACGGGAGTCTTTTTTTTTATTTGCACTGGGCCTTTATTTCATCTACAAGCGGCAATGTGTATCCTACAGACTACATGATTCTAGCTTTTATTTCGAAGGAAACAAGCGAAGGTGAGTCTAGAGTAGAGAGGAGTCTGGAATTATTATTGTTGGAAGTTGCAGTGCCGTGGGAGCTGCGATACTCATTGCGCTCTGTTGCATATGCAAAATTATGATGGCCTAGCTAGAAAAAAATTAGAGTAAAAAACACTAATGCGCTAAAAAGATTAGCAGTAAAAATTAGTGGCAATAACGCGCCACACATAGACGCGATAAATCTTTGATATGAAGTTTTTAGAACGAACCTTTGTCATCCCATATCTTATTCTCACTTACTTTTCTACTGCTTACTACCTATCTACAAAATATTTTTCACGCTCTATTCCGCTCTATTGTCATCCAAAAGAAAGTCTGTTCAAAGTGGGTTATTTTAATTTTTTTTATTATTTTTTATTTGAATCTTTGATAAACAGCTCATATGCGACATATAAAAATACTTCACCAACCAAGATGGAAATTTACACTTTTGTTAATAAGGCCAATGTGGATAACCACTGAAGTCTTTGGGCAGTACATGCTGAGGGAAAACGGCAAGAAATAGGATTGAAGACAGTGTTTCTCTTCAAAATTTAATCTTTTGACCAAACCTTCTTTCAGGTGATTGTACAATATGAAGCTAGTCCCTAGACGCGGCGAGCATCTACATGTGCTGCTGAGTATGCGATACTGCGTGCTAAAGACGACCCAAGGCAAGTTCTGGTATTTTATTGGTGAAAAATCAACCCTGATTGAACATGATAACAAACTTGGAATGTAATGAGACAAAAATAAGGATCTTTATCAACGTAACAGAAAAGAGTATTTATGTCTCTTTTCTATCACTATTAGTCACGGCTATGCTATTAAAGTATTTTAGCTATTTAGATATAGAGATATAGGTGATTGTGGCACGATCGGCTTTGAGTGCGAACTGCCACCAACTATCAAAAGATAAGTAATCTCTCGGGTTACAAACGGGTGAGAGGACAGAGATTCCACAAAATAAACTGAGGTCTACCCATTGTATTTTGGTGAATTTGATAAACAAAATTTAGTACCGAGGGCGCTTGAGCTCTTAATAAAGAAAGTCAGAGATAAGGAAAGAGAAAAGAAAGAGTAGTAACACGGCACGCTATGCATCGTAGCAATGAATATGATTGTTTGTATATCTACCGAAACAAACTACACGTTAGAGGTTCCTAATTACTGCGCTCATCGTTGTGTGCTTATTAGTGTACGGAAATACTAGAGATATATGAACGCGCTAAATGAAAGAAAGCATCGGGGAACCGCCAACAAAAGTGCAAAGTAGAGCGGGATAGTATATTTCAATTATAGATAAATCATTTGTAATTCTTTATTTAGTCCCAGAGTCGCATAAAGAATATCTACATCTACTCTGAGCTACGTACGACATTGATAGATAAATATTCTGGTCAGTATTTGATGCTTGGGTATCGGCTCTGGATCTGAGCTTGTGTTGTGGAAGGCTTCCTAGTACTGAAATAAAGACTCCGTGCAAATAGTTTTTTTTTATTTGCATGGCAAATAGATTTTTTTAAGTATTTGTACGGCCCCCGTGTAAATAAAAGGTGTACGGGCCCGTGCAAATATCTTTTTCCTTCTCAGGTCTTAGTGCTTAAAAGTGCAAAGCAGAAGTACTTCACTGCTTTTCTATTTAAAGAATTATCCAACGTAATTTTTTTTTTGTTTTGTATTTAACCGTTCTTTGGACCGTAGGTCCATATCTCTTACCTCTAAACGCGCGCTTAAGTGACTCTTGTTCGGCTTATTTAAATCCTTATACCAAGATTACTCTGGTATTCCTGTATTGGAGCCCCCAGAAAATGATATAGTATCATTCAAAAGATAATGGGGAATATATTTATAGAGACGGCAAAATAAAGATGGTTAGTTACTTCCTTTGCAATAAATCGAGAGACGACTCAGTTTCGTATTAGCTGACTGACTAAAAAGTCCGGTATTGCAGGATTAGAGGACAACCTAGTAGGGATGGAAACAAAAAGAAAGCCCTCAGCTTGTCTAGGGTAGGTTAAATATCGCGGACACGACGAAAAAAGAAAGCATGGAGCAAAACGAAAGCTTTTTGTGCTAGAAAGTATTGAGTCATTCACAGATTGACTGACTCGATGTCTGGTCTACATGCGGTGGCAACGTATCTGTCTTCATTACTCCTCGTTTACGGCAATGGGCTATTCAAGACACATGCGCGCTCTTCACGCTATCTTATGAAACGTTTAGGGGATATTTTTTGAAAGGTAAGCTGCTTTCCTGCATCGCAAGCCTATCCTCCTATTTTCTATTATCTAATCTGTCCTTGTCCCCAGTTTCGGATACAAAGTTGTCGTATGGACAGGCACCCAAGCAATACAAAACACCCGCCAATGTGTAACTTGCTTAGAGTGTGGTGGTTATTGAATACATCACGAAGTTGATGGCAGGGTATGGGTTAGCAGTCTGGCCCTATATCAAATAGCTGACTAGCTTATTAATTTTTCAGATCAATGCAAATGTATGCGTGTAAAATTCAACCAAAAAGATAACCACCACTTTTCTTTTTGTCCTTTGAAAAAGACAAATGAATGCGTTCATCAAGACTATAGCGTAAGAGTATTAAGGAAATGGATCAGAGGGAATAGAGGACAAAAAACATATATTTTTTACTCTTTCCTGAGAGGATGAGAAGACAGGGCCAGCTTATTCGGCCAATGGCTACTATAGTTAATGCTGGAGAGTGATAAAAAGAAAAAGCCTTGTAAAGCTTAATGCAAAAAGGCTCCCCCTGCTTTCTTCAATAACCACAGTTTGTTTGCCTGTTTTTTTTAGCTTTGTTTCAAAGAAATAAATAACCAAAATCGTAACAATTGACCCTTGCATGCTTACCCAATTTATAAGCCTGTATTTTTAACTAGGGTCCCTGTTGAACACTATGTCATAGACATGGATAAAGGAGTTAGCCGTTGGGCTTTGACAACAAATAAAAAAAAGTGTGTCGATCCATGCTTAGACAACGACAATCGAATATAAAAATAAAGAAAGGCTATAACACGTAGCTTTTTATTCGATACAGGGATGGGCTATGAAAAAGGAAATTTGGCCAAAGAGGAGAGGAAAAAGAGATGGACGGATACAAATTGAAGAAGATAATGCAATGTCTGCATCAGATGTGAGAAAGAAAAGCTACTTTACTGCTTACATGTTGCGATGCGTTTTGGGGGATGTGCGCTTAATGGTTAAGAAGGAGGCAAAGGATATTCTCGAGTGATGGGAGCTTTGACAGTTGCGAAGCGAATGCAGTATGGGTGTAAATTTGTCTCGCTTTGTATTTATCTCTTTGTTTATATTGATGTAAATGTGCGTACATGCAATATGATGCATGATGGTGTGGTTATGCTTCGCTACACCGCCAGTTACTGGGAATGATTTTGTTTGCACTTTTGGGTGTTTGGATTTTGCCGTCGTTGAATTTATTATGACAAGTAAAATAAATTGCTTTAAAAATATTCTGCCAGTCAAACAAATGAATATATTTAGTATACACATGCATGAACATTATTATTCTCTGATCCAGTCCTTTCAAATAAGGATTCAGGAACCTCAAGTTTGACATGGGTAAAGAAACAGACGACATTATTAGAAAACGAAGAAAAAAAACGTCCCTCTTCCCTTCTTTCTTCATTCCTCTTCCCTTCTTTCCTTTCTCTTTCCAAAACATAACACACATTCGCATACATTCAAATGTTCACAGATATATAGTCAATCTATCTCTAGAATTGCATTCCCACATCTCCTTCACTTTCTCTATCCAGCTAGCTCTTTACAATATATAATCCTTTGTTCCCTTGCTTAAAATCATTACAACTATCGTCAACTACAGTCTGTGTGTTCTGTCCATCTATTCTTGCCACTGGTCGTGCATTCTTAGCCTTCCTTTTTTTTAACAATCGTAAGTCTTCATTTAGTCTTTCTACACATACCTCATGCTAGTCTACACCTTCCATAGAATTCAAATGAATTTGGCATGAAGGTTGAGCAACTATTCTGGAGCGTGTTTGCTGCTTCCCTGGCGTTGATATGGAGAGTGGAAAGTAAAAAAAGTTGAACCATCTCCTTTACCTATCCTTGTAGTGTTTATTCAAAAAGGTCCCTAAGCGTCTGTAGTTGGTCAATGACCATTCATTTCACTCATGCTCCACTTGAATTCGGCGATTCAATGTGCATTGGTGCTCTAGAGTTCAAGAATAACTTAAAAAAGCTTATTCAAACATCCATTGTAGCACACAGAAATGCAATCCCGTCCTCGCCACATACTCGATTTACCGGATGAAATTCTACATCTAATCTTGGCCTATTGTTGTGAGGATCTAGACTTCCTGCTCTATCCTTACGCGCTAGCCACAAAAGAGAACCATCTCTGTCCCAATGGGTGCTACTGCGCACCACATCACGAATTTAATGGTCAATTTAGCGGGGCAACCACAAAACCGCAACTACTTAGTAACAGCAATCGTGAAGGGAGGCCAACCAAAGTAAGGAGGATACATATACTGAGTGGTAGCAATTACCGGTACTTCATTTGCGGAGCCCGACAGGGGACTCTTAGACAAGCTATTACCGATGACAGCCTGATCCGGACGTCAGGCGAAAGCAATGGCATACCAAGAGACCTCAAAAACAGTATAGCCTATCATACTGCCCTTCGGAAACGACCACAGCGATTTTCAAAGCTTGCTTTTCGTTCACAACGATTGTTGGATCCATCGATTTCACACATACTTTCCTCTGGGTCGACAAACCCCAGTATTTCCTTTGTTCCACAGCTATCGTGCCAAACTCGGCAAACCTGTGTCCTCACAACGAAATCAGAGCGTACTGAGCCAACTGAGTTGCCTCAAGGTAAAATGATGCAGCGATATTACTGCTACACAACCAACTTTACACGGGTTTTTTTAACACTGTTGAGACCAGTTGACCAGAGAGGAAGAGAAAAAGGAAGAAATGCAGTAGTATGAAAACAGTATTGATATTTAGCGCTCTCACGACCCTTCTCCTTTCCTGTATGTACAATTCCGCAACACAAAGAATCATCATAGTAATTATGCTTTACACAACATGATCAATATTGCCGGTTATCGCCCGATCGCAAAATCCATCGCTTTTAATGTAACCATGTTCTTATTTTATATCATCCTATACGACTTACAGTCTTTTACTACATGTAACAATGTTAGGTTTAATAGCTTATGTCTCTAAAACAACACCATTGCCTGATGCACTCTCACTGTGTCGACCAAGCCTAGGTAACGACACTGCCGGAAAAGAGTATAACGCCCAAAATGTCCACTCATCATTGGCTTCACATTCAACACGACATCTTCAGCCCAGGAACAGAAACAGGAGGTCGATTCTCGATGCTGCTGGAAGTAGCCCCTATTCTCGAGCTCTCCACTCGTCCCTCTCTTTGCAAACTCTTCCTACAGAGATAGCATTGAAGAAGAAGGGAAATAAGATAGAGCGCTTATGCAAAAGAGACGATGAAAAGGAAGGCCCGGAGGAAGCACAGGAAAAAGTGCACAAGAATAAT
This sequence comes from Lobosporangium transversale, assembly GCF_002105155.1. Classification (NCBI taxonomy): domain Eukaryota; kingdom Fungi; phylum Mortierellomycota; class Mortierellomycetes; order Mortierellales; family Mortierellaceae; genus Lobosporangium; species Lobosporangium transversale. The sequence goes on along the minus strand of NW_019029046.1, from coordinate 43,041 downwards.
GTATGCCGACATTCAATACCAAACCAACTTATGCTTGTCAACAAACGCTTTGCAGACCTTGTGGTCCCAATGCTTTGGAGACGCATTGTCTTCCATGGTCATCAGACTTGCCGAAGCCGCTCCCTCTTCTCTGCACTGCATCAGGTCGATGAGAAAGCAGGCCTAGCACTCAAAAAACCCTTCGAATCAAATGCATTTAGCAGGGATGGGTCTTGCTTAAAACATCCTAAAAGACATGTTTTTAAAGCAAGCCTCAACATCATGACCAAGAGGTTTAACGCATATACTTCTGCAACTATAAAAGGGATCAGCGCGGCAGAGCAATCATCAGGCTTCAATCATGAGTCTTCATGCAGTCGAAGGCATGCTATCGAAGATCGGCTTACATCAGTTACGCATTACCAGAAGCATGCTGGCGAAGCACGATGGTCTTATGGACAGTTTGTAAGGCATGTGGTACTAAATTTTGCCCATCCACAAGCATCTCCAGAGATGCTCATCAAAGCCTTGGAATGTCTTGGGTCTCGCTGCCAGAACCAAATCCAAGCTCTTGACCTACATGCCAATGAAAAGATGCAAGTTTTCGGACTCGAAACTCCTACTGATATGAGCCGTTTGTTGGGGACTGGATTCTCCAAGCTTCGTTTTCTGCGAATGCAAGGAGGCCTCGTCGACAACCAACTCTTTTGTGCTCTTATCAATGGACTTGTCGAACCAACAGCTACATCCTGTCGCCTTTCTCAGGTGTTCTTAGGCCCTGGTTCGATTACAGATAGCGCAATTGATAAGCTAATTATTGCAGCAGCTCAATGTTTGGAGGTATTCCATGTGACGAGTTGCGTCGATGTTGGTGGTAAAGCCATTGCAAGCCTCCTCACAAGCTGTCCCAAATTGCGAGTTTTGAGTGTCCACAGATCCTTAGCGAGAGATAAAGATTTGCTTGAAGGACTGGGAATCGAAATCGAGGCCAATAACTCTCTTTCAGTCGTACCCACGCCCTACAATTTGAGTAGAGTGGCAACGAATGAGATTGTTGCTCCGCTTGAGCGATTTGAACTTGGTACAACCAAACTAACAACTTCTGGCATCACAGAGATAATCAAAGGGACATGTTGTTCTCTACGATTTTTGGTCCTTGAAACGCAGCATTTTCAGGATGATTTCCTGAGGGGTGTCATTGCCCCTCTTTGCAAGAAGCTTGAAGGCTTGTATTTCGACGAGTCTGATCGCTCATACCAACAACGCAATCCATCAGCTCTTAGGCATGGGCAAAATCAAGAGCAGAGGACGCGCAGACGACTTTTCGATTTTGGTCGATGGAGAGGAGCAATGGCTAATCAACTAGAGCAAATTTCTCTGCAACCTCAGTCAAACCTAGGGCCACACAATGTTTCGCAGCGGAATCATGAGATGCTCGAGGAACGCACAACGCCAAAGCAAAGTCCATGGCTTGCATTGACATCTACGGATGCATGGGTGCTACATGGAAGATGTGCGTTATGGGCTACAAATAGTATTAGATCAAGTGCCACTGTCCATGGTATGGGTGCCGCCTATGGTGGAGACAATCTTAGGACAAGTATTTCTGAGAATTTTCTTCCTGAACAGTCGAGGATCAGACCATTCACCGTCTATTTCCGCGCCATACGTCGACGTTTCATTTCATTACTCTCGACTACTAGTGCCACAACAAGCATTGACAACGACAATAATATCCAGGGCAGCGTCTCTACAATGTCACCATTGAGCAGCATCCCTTCGGTCTCATTAGGATCTGATATGAGCACAGAGAGTGGCTACCAAAGAGTACTGAGGCGTTTCGGGGTCCATACGACAACAATTGAGGTTATTCTTCGATCCCTTCAGCATTCCCTCAAGGAATTTTCAGTTATAGAGGTTGATTTGATTGCAGCAAGCGCGGAAAGTTCCTCGGATGGCAGTAAGATGAGTGCTGAGAACTCATTTGTGGCGCCAGACTGGACTCCATATTTAGGCTAGTTGTATTTTTGGAAGTTATCAAAATGGGAAGCTTGAGTCTGTAACTGATTTTTCAACACTCAATCCGCCAGCTCCATCAGCTTCTGGCATTGCGATTTTTTCTTAGTTTATTACACTGTCTTTAATTATAGACTACAGTGTGTATTGCTTTGTCCTACTTTGTCCCTAACTTTTTGAGTGCAAAAATATTTTTGTCTTTTCTTCCCACACTTGCTGTTAATATTTTTCGTACTGTACAAATGCGTTTATGTTTAGCTCAAATGAGAGATATTAATCGATTGGTGCATCAAGATCAGTCATGATTAGAGGACCCTTAATTGTAAACAGAGATGAATCATCGTTTTAGGACTGTCTGATGTAGGGCAATAAAACGCCCCAGAAATTTTTGCTTCATTTTTCTTTCTCTTTCTTCAACCCTTTCCACTCACAACAAGCATATAGAATTCCTTTCTCCTTCAAGCTACAAGCACATTTATAATCTGGTTCGCTTTTTTATTTTATTTTATTTTATTTTATTTTTTATCTATTTTTTAATATAACCTTTTACTAGTTGATCTTTTTGTACATTGTCCAAGATGGCTCCCTCCGCTTAAACGCCAGTGCACTTTCGATACCTCTTCAATAACACAACTTACAACAGAAAACAACAATAGAACAACCTTCAACAACAATACACCAGAACAACACTTTTCATTCCATAACAAACATTCATAACAACCTTCCAACGGTTTACAACAAATAACAGTTATTCAAAATGGTTACCCCAATTATCTCCCCCAGCTCAATCATTGACATTATTCCAGCAGCTAGAATCATTATCATCCCAGTAGTAGATATCGTTGTCTTACATCCCTTACAGTCCTAATTACTTTGAATATCTTGAACTCCTTTAATCGTCTCTTGAACGAAAGCAATCAATCCCATCCATCCTTCAGTCCGTCCAAAGTCGTACCCATTTTTACTTAAAAAAAAAAAAAGTATTTAAAAAAAATCAGAAGAAAAATGGCCATTTCCATCGATTTCTCAATGTTCGACGCGACCGACGCCAAGCTCTCAAAGTCTGCCGATTCGTTAGAGTCAGCTCTTGCCCAGTGTAAGTCCTATGTCATATTTAGGCATAAATGTTTTGTCTAGTGTACTACCTAGACTAACATTTTGTATAAACATACATGGCACACATTTGCCAATTCTAGTTGGCAAGAACGCCTCCGGCTTTAATAGCAGCTCTGTTGACATGTTCGCCCCCTCTGCCAACCCGGGCAGCGGGTTTGACGAGTGGTTGGCTGCTGATTTTTCAATTGGTGCTCACTCTGTTGATGAAACTTCATCTGTCTCGTCGATGAGCCCTTTTTCTGCCATAGAGGACTCACCTATCCTCGACTTTGCTTCTTTTGGTTCTGCTGTTGAGTCCTCGCTCTTTACCTTCTCTGAAACTCTTCCCATCAATGTGCCTAATAAGATCAAGTCTTCTCAGGAACCAGTATTGACCTCAGCTGCTGTTCAGCAGGCGGCTGCTGCACTCAATATTCCTTGGTCAGCGGAGCTTGAATCTGCTGTCATGGCGCAGGCAGCTCTTAATGCTGCTGTTGCCATTCCTGTGTCCCAGCCCTTGCCATCACCTGTCTTGGCCCCAAAGGCTGAGCCTGAGGAGATGGGTCTTTCGGTTTCTTCAACTTCAACCTCACGTGCTGGCTCACCATCTTCAACCCCTGCCTCGACTCAAGCCCCTGTCATCACAGTTCGTCCTCATATTCCTGTTACTAAGGGTAGAGGATCCAAGAAGCGTGTATTGACACCTGAGGAAGAAGCTGAAGAGATCGTTGTGAAGCGTGCTAAGAATACGGATGCTGCTCGTCGCTCTCGTCTTAAGAAATTGATTAAGCTGGAGGGGTTGGAGGCCAAGGTGTTTGACCTAGAGGCAGCTAACAACGCGCTTAACATGAAGATTGCGATCCTTGAAACGGAAAAGAACGGCTTTTTAGTCAAGGATGCGGAGCAGACCGCACGTATTGCTCAGCTCGAAGCCCAGCTCGCTGAGGCACATGCAGCCTTGACTAACCGTGTATAGGGAGAAATCTTTAATCATCCAAGTGATTTGATTGGTATAATTAATATAATCAATGTAGTCATAGCTTTCAGTAGCTTATCCTGTGTTTCTTTCAATAAAAACGAGTCAGACAACATCCTTGTGTGTCTTCGCCCAAATGAATTTTAGACTGATCCAGTTTACAAAAGTTATTTATTCTCTCCTTTTCTTTCTAAACCAAGCTTCCCTATCATTTGTCAGTGTACCAGTACAGCAAGAGGTCGATATGTTGAATGTGCTTGACCTACCTGAACTCAGAGCTTACTTAGGTGAGTTCCTGGATGAAGAAGACCTTGCCGCATGTGTTTGTGTCTGTCGGGACTGGTATGCTACGTTCATGCCACTCCGATGGCGTGATGTTTGCATCACTGGAATTCATTCTGGTCGTGCAGATGTCAATCTTCGTCGACATGCTCATCTGGTTCGCTCTTTATCGTTTCTGCGAATTATCTCACTCAAACATTTTTCCACTGTCGATCGGTATAACCAACTGGAGCGGATCCATGTTACCAAGACGGACATTGATGGTCGAAAGGTCTGGGATAAGCTATCCGCACTGGTACGGCAGAACTACAAGACACTAAAAAGAGTGGTTCTAGAGGACATGATGCCGCTAAACGAGTTTTTGGCGGCATTGAGTGAAAAGGACTGTCAAGGAAGGGTGTTGAAGCTTAATAATCTGACATGGAAGCGAACCACTTTGTATGCATCTTCTCAGACCACCTTCTGGAAATCATGCATGAGGGCTCAAACGTTGGTGTTGGAATGCTTGACCATAAAAGGGCTGCGTCAGGAGTCGCCAGAGAACTTTAGCAATTTCCAATCCATATTGATGTCCGCAGAAGGATTGCAATCCGTAACAGACGCATCACCTACATCAGTATTATCAGCGGCATTATTTCCAGTATCAACGCCATCACCATCGTTATCGCCATCATGGTTATACCAGCTTGATAATATCAGAGGGGATTGCCACATTCAGCACCTTCGTGTTTCTTGGACAATAGAGCTGTCACCCGACCTACAGCTCATACTTTGGATCCAACCCTGTTCGCAATTGCAAAGTCTTACATGGGAGGCCTTCACGTTCCCAGAATCATCCATGGTCCGTTTCACCCTCCTACTCAGACAGAATACATGGCGATTTCTTACGTCTCTGGAGATCTCGAGTTGCACGGTCCAATACCCAACAGATTCTTCTTTGTCAATGATCCTTGATGCGTCACCGAATCCATTCGAACGGTTTTGTTTGAAGAACGTTGATTTTGGGCCACAGGCGTTTGAGAGTTTGAGGCGGCGACATATGCAGGGACTTAAAGTATTAATGTGGGTGAGTTGTGGGCCAAAGGTAACGAGTGAGATGGCACGAAAAGTCCTAGAAAATTGTGAAAAGTTGGAGGTTTTTCAAGCGCCATACTTGCTAGTTGAAGATATAGGGACGGGAGAAGATGGCCAAGGTCAAAAGGACGAAGAGGATCGTCGACGAGTAAGGAGGCAGGGTTCATTGGAGCAGATGGAGTGCAACGAGCAAATCGGCATATCAGATGCTAAGGATGTGGAAGACGATAGTGAATATTTGGAAAAGTCAAGATGTTCGCCACCGCTTCCACAACCCTGGGTCTGTCTGGATTTGCATACGCTTTATATTTCTGCTACGGTTGCATCGTATGGCTTGCCTCCGTTAACAAAAGAAGAAGAGGCTGTGATCTGGAAAAGACTAAAGTCCCTAAAGAAATTGCGAGACTTTCGAGTTGGTGCGAGTATTTCATCCGCAACCACAAATCCCCCTATACACATGTAGAGTCTCTTAATCTCCCTTAATATATTTTATAACTGTCTTGCCGTGGATTGCATTTATACTCGCGTTTTTCATTTTGGAATTGGTGGCTGAAAAAAATATAACCGTAAAATGGGCTTTGCTTTCCTCTTTTGTCTGAAAGGATGTTTGCTTGGTTCGTCATTCGCGTCCATCTAACAAATCATCGACTATTTTCAAGAATAATGGCATTGCAGGCGTTCTCAGCCCAACTAGATCTCATCCTTAGTGAGTCTGAAGCCAAGGTACTGCTTTAAATTCCTCAAAAAAAAAAAAAAAAAAAAAAAACATTGTCATGACCTACGTGCTCAGGAACCATTGCAGAATTTGACAATTAGAGAAGCTTGCTGAATCTATTATTGCAAAGATTAACTTTTAGTTAACAATGCACGATTGATATTGATATTATTCATGTATCTATAGTCTTCAATACCTGTAGGAGATTCAGACAGTTTCTTTTGGTAAGTACTAGGTATCTTATTCACTCTACGAATACGTTCAACTGTAAAAAAACGCATTAACTTCAATATGATCTCACCGTTTCTTTTCATCAACAGTATATTCCAAACACCTGCTCCAAAAAAGCGCATGCTTAGCCCCACGGTTTCATGGGCAAAGTACCTTGGTGATCCAGAGAACGCACGATATATCACGGTTCTTGCAGCAGAGTTCCTGAAAGCCTGCAAATCATTAGATAATGTGGTAAGGAAATAATTGGAACATGTCGGATATCTTTGGTGGCGCATAGTGAATCATTGGATCGATAAATCGATAAAGCAGTCTTTCAAGCTACTAAACAACGATGGTCAACTGTTTAATAGGCCGAGCCTCTGAACTTCCTGTTCACGAGTTATCACGGCTCATTGCAGTTTCCTGCCAAAGCGTCTCTTTTACTCGCTTTAATTTACAACATATTTCACCCAAAATCTAATCTGCCAATTTATGACCGGATCAAATCACCCATATTACTAAGTCGATCTTTTGTACAGTTAACACAGTACTTGGATGTCACTAATCATCTGCAGTGGATTGGGACTATGTCCCTAATTCTTCAATGTCTCCAGCAACCTGACTGCGCGACTTTACCAACAGAGACAGCAGTGGGAACCATGACCTCGATCTTGAAAAAGCTCAATCTGTTGCCATTATCTTGCAATATGGAGCAGCGTGAATGTGCTTCAATAGGCTTGGATGTTATTCGAGCGTTTCTAGAAACCCCAAGCGCCACCAAAACTGCGCACGCAACCTACTATGATCTGATGAAAGAGGTATGCCGGCGGGAAATATTCAGCATCTAATAGTTCATGGCATCATCAGCTTTTATTTCAAGTTTTCTGATCTATTTAACAAGGAACTCTTAGATTCCACAAGTATTTCCTGCTGGTGTTGTTATCCATTGGACTCTAGAAGGCTTTATTAATTACCTCCAGAGGCGACGGCAGGGCATAGCGCATTTGGTTATGCCGCCAGATGCTGCGTGGCCGCTGATCTCACAAGTCAGCCGACAGCATGAGTTCACTAGTCTCTCACTGCGGCAGACCCATTCGTTATTCATATCGGATTATGTACGTGATAATATACAATTTTTACATAAGGCTAAACGAAAGTCAATTTGGCGATGCCTTAGCTGATATTTTATTTTTATTTTTATTTTTTATAATATTTATGTCCATTGATCCATACTAGACGAGCGGAATACAAGATGGACAAATCCAAACCTACGTTAGCTTGTTTAATGACCTCTTCTTTCAGAGGGCTCCAATGGATGAAATTGCCTTGATGATTCGCCAATTACAACCAACGCCCATAAATATTTCTGTACTAAGGGAGTCTTTAGTAGCCAAAACCAGGGATGTTGTTCGCATTATCCAACGTCACAGTCGCTTTCATGATTACCGGCCCGTGGATATGTCCATACCTGTCGGGACAAATCCGGATATGGTGATTCCTGAGAACTTGGATTTCATGGAGCTGTTGATCGAGCTATCGGATCAACTCTATGCTTTTGTGGGCTCAGAGCTTTCGCATATATCTTCTATTTATCCAACAGGATATGCTATCCTTTATGAGGACTTAATTGCAGACTTTTATGGATTAATTACGGGGACTGAGCGTACACCACCTGAGATCGAGAAAGACAATACATTGATTTTCTTACTCTTACAACTGATCCACATCGAAAAAATTGGGGGCAAGGATAAACTGTTGTCTCAAGATTATGCTGGTGACGAACATCTTTTCAGACTTTTAATCGCATTGTATAACGAAGAGCAGGTTAATTCTAAGGATGGCTTCTATCTACGTGATCTCGCTCTGCAGTGCGCCATCAGCCACCAGCAGAGCTATATCCGTGATCGGTCTATGATGAAGTTCCGCCATCCAAAGCTGGCAGTAATTTGGCCATACTACTCTCAAATTTGCTATAACGTCCAATCCTATTTCATATCAACGTATAAAAACAATGTCCATGACGCGACATGCCTCTCCAACCTCCCCATACAAGAGATAGTCAAGGTCGCAATGGAGTCTCAACTTAGGTTGAATATTGTTGCCGGAACCTTGTTCCTTTATCTCGTTCCCAATCATCAGAACAGGGAGCTGGATACATCAGGCATGTTTTTGAAAGGAGGGACGTTAAACTACAAGTTGCTGGATTTCCTTAATATCGAAACTAAGCACAGGTATTTAACACGTTCCTTGTATAACCTAGGAGGCCTGATCTTTTGCTGTATTCGGCTTGACATCGTTTTCTTTCATTATCATAGGTTGTTGGGGTTAATCTACAAAACCATGCTTGATGGAGATCAGGGGCCTCGATTCCACGGTGGTCCCCCTGCTCAAATCAATTTCGTGTCGCCATATGTTATGGATGTTGTTTACAAGCTGTTATCGAGCTCGCCGATATCTGTTGAGCCTATCATAAAGCTTTTATTCGACAAGCTCAGGCGCCATGATAGGTTGCTCATGACCACTAACGATGTCCCTGCTGAGGTTATTCGATGGCAGTTCACTGTACTTCAATTGCTCAACTTCCGAATGATTCGACCACTCAAGTTTACAGCAATATGTGCCAATCTACTACATTATTTGAAATTCGCGATTTCCTCAACCAAGCACCGAGCGTTGCATAACCTTGTTGAAGCATGTAATCATAGCATCCTAAGCATCCAAACTAGTCCCAAATTCCTACGATCACTTGCTGACAATAGGCGTGAGAAACCTTATTGGTTCGAGGAATCTGAGGCGCTAGCTCGGCGCGCAGTCATGACCATTGCGCGCATCATCAAGCTCAAGGGCCAAGGGGATACGCCGCTTGGGATTGTCACAGATATTCTCCAAATCCTTCATAAGCATCCCATCGCGTGGTCAGAGGAGATTGTAGCTTTTTTCCCTGATGTTATTCGGGACTTTTACAAAACGCAAGAGCTATCAGGAATCGGGAAAGAGATACCTGGAGCTGTTACAGAGAAGCAGGTTGCAACACTTCTTGAGGAAACATCAGTGCACAATGTTCTTTTGGTTCCCAAGGGTACAGAGCCGAACACATATCTGCTGAGCCATTATTCTGACATGGCAAACCATCCATTCTTTTTGTGTGTATTTTGGGAAATCATCGTCATTAATCCACAAATATCGGAGTCCATGTTGGATGATATTCGTGCGGTCATGCTTCAGTTCCCACCATCGCACATGTCAACTTATACACAACAATTGGTTGATTATGCGCTATGGAAGCTGGATCCCAAAAACCCAAATGCGTCAGGCTCAACCGATTTTGTTGTCCGTGTTTTCGAAGAGCTAGTTTGGAAATACCAACTGCTTTCTATTGAACATACACTACTGGCGCTCATGACTGGCCATCCAGCACGGTCTGTAGATTTGGCGCTCAAAATATTGATCCAAATGACAGTCAACTCTTCGGAGTTGTCGAACCGTATCGTGCACTGGACTTCAATCGGGATTAGCCCTCGCCCATGGGAAGAGGATGCATATTATGATAAATTGCAAAGCTATCTCTCACGGTATCCAGAGTATTTTGGTTTTGAGGCCCACGAAGTTAGGAGTGGCGTTCATCCTATTAATCCACCACTAGAGTTGCCGCTATTGGTCAGCTACAATAATGTGTTGTTGCGCTTACTCAATGTTTTCGATTTAATCATCGGCAGGTTTATCGAATATCAGATGACCGATACTCTTGTTTCCTTTCTGGAAAAGTTTGGTTGTTTATACCTTTATCACAGTACTCCTATGGGATTTGTCCGTGACACCTTGCTCTATTATTACGAGTCTCCAACGATGCGGGACCCTCGTGTGATCAAAGCCCTAATCAAGTTGCTAGACTTCAAGCAAGTGGAGTTGTCGCCCGTATTGATGGATTATATTCAAGAGGTGAACCGTTCTGAAGAGCAGTTTGATGAACATTATGTTCATGAAATTTGCCGCAAGTTAGCCATCAGCATAGATCCGAAGGAATGTGGCTATAAGAATGACCCAGGCATGCCAGAGCGTCATTACCGCGAGATATCAAACCCAGCTGCACAGGGTCTATTTATTGCCATCATTGAGACTTTGGCAGCACCAATCTCTAAAGAGTATTTCATGGAGCAGTTGCTTAATTTGGTGGTAGGGAAACGCGGTTGTGTCTCAGCCAATGTAACTAGCATGATAACGTCTGGGACATTGGTACCAGCAGCAGCAACGGGGGGAGCTACAGAATCTAGTGGCAACAATCCGGCATCAAGAACCATACCAGAAGCAAGGGTGATCCATGCTGCAGGATTATTACTTTCAACTTTACCATCAGGATTCATGGATTTGTTTTTTTTTGAAGTGGATGCATTTACACGGTTGGACGAAACGCTTCTGGAAGCATCTACAGTCTCTGCGAAGGAATCCCCTCAAGCATGGAGCATAGGGGGAAGTCTATATGAAGGATACATGGCCACTGGAGACCTTGGAAGAACTGAGACAGAGACAACAAACAATGCAGCCCCACCTTTTTCAAATAAAGGGTTCAAGCGGACGACCACACAGAATATGTTGTTTAAAACCATTTTTAGCAGCTATACCAATAATCGCAACAATTACCAGTCCAACATGCCCAATTCTTTCTTGACATTTTTCCATGCAGTAGCCCACTATTCTTCTGCGGATGTACTGGTGCGGATAGTGAAATGTATTGAGAACTGGAGACAGGGAACGGATTTGGAGCCCCCGACGGTATCGACACTTTCCAACTACAAAGATGTGTTGATTCGAAAGGCCGCTGCTCCTGCTGATGGGGGAGAGGATATAGTAGGAGCAAACGAAACAAATCGAACTATCTGTACAGATGTGCAATTGTTGTTCATCTGTGCGTTGGTTGGCCCACTTTTGCATCGAGTGGAGAAGGTGCAGATCGAAGGATCAACGAATCATTTCCTTGTGGTTTTGTTAGAATTGATAGCGACTGTTACTAATTCGATGAAGGTTGCAGCACGACCTGGACTTGCCACTCTTGAACAAGTGATTGATTTCATGTAAGAACATGCTATATTATCATTATTCGTATTTATTTTATTTTATTTTATTAAAATAATTATACTGATATTATGGCATGCACTTTTTCTTTGTAAAACGTATAGATATCACGTAAGGGCGCATATACCAAAGGATCCAGAAGTGAATGCAGAATTGGCGCTTGCACTGAAGAAGATGCATCCTTGGCTTCAGGCACGTTTGAGTAGAATTTTATAGGATTGATGCATAGAAAACCCAAAGCTCATGGAAGAAAAAAATATAATGCGAACAAAACAATACAAAAGTTATGGAGGCATAGTTATTGATGTGTATTTCGGATAGAGGCGTTATAAAGTTATTGAAATTGTTAATTGTCTTCAGCAAGGCTGTCTATTGAAACAAACGAGAGAGTTACCGACATAGCGATGCGAGTAGACCGCAGCATTTTAGAGACTTGTACTTACAGTACTGACCACTCAGACCTAGCTGTGATATCAGAAGTGGTCATTGCCATTGAGAGATCTGGGTAGAGTTTACACCTGAAGAGACAGATAAAGGCTAATAAGACGCATTACACAAACCTTCACTATCAGAGAGTACGACAAGTATTATAAAATACAGGGCCGTTGCTTCTGCAGTATTAGTGAAAGATAAAATAGGAAGCATTATCTACGCTCGATAGGCACAGCTGACAAGACTTGAGAGCCTAGATTTGGTTTGTCATCTCCATTCTGAAATCCTTGTTCAGCACGTTCAATCGCCAGGGCACGAGCAACAGTGCCAAGCATAAGGTTTCAGTTTTCTAGTTTGACGAGATTGGGTCGGATCTGTATTTTTCGGTCCTGATCTGTACACGAAGTAATGTTGGTGTTGTAAGGTTATAAACCACGACATAACATTTGGAATATGTTGATGTTGCGACAAGCTAGGCTTTTTAATAGATATGTCCGTTTTTTTTTTTTTTTTTTGATGTCACAGTAAAAAAAAGGAGGGAAACTTTTAAAAACAAATTGCATCTTTTCATTTTTTTTGTTATTGAATAATGCAGAATCAAAACCTCACAGGGCCGATGTTAGCTGTCATGGTTATTATTGTGCATTGTTGATGTCATCATCATCATCAATCTCAGCGATTACGATAGACTCTCTTATCCGTGATGATTCACTCATCTGCAGTTCACGATCTAATGCTGTCAAAGCTTGAAGCGCTATTGCGGGATCTGAGAGGTGTAGTCTCACATATTGACGCAATTGTTGAACAAGTTGTTGTGCCTCACGAAGGTTCTGGGACGTCTTCAGGGCTGAGGACGAGGACGAGGGCGAGCTACTGTTGAGTAGTACTTCTAGCGGAGGCGGAGATGGTATGAATGAACTTGGATGGGTAGAATGCCTTGCGATGGGTATATTTTGCAAATATTCTAAATGAATGGTGGATGCTGTTGACTGTTGATGTAAGGTGTTGGGGAATGAGGCATGATATATGTGGGGCCCTTGATAAGAAGGAAGGAGGTTTGATCCATGCTGATAGGGTGATCGTATTCGCTGATGATGAGCCGCAAGTTGATATTGACTATCTCCAGAAGGGTCACATTGTGGTTTTTGGAAAGCCCGATGCTGCTGCTGCTGCTGTTGGTGATGATGATCCATAAATTCATGTAGTGGTGTCTGCGAGTTATTAATGATTGCAGGTACCGCAATGGATGGTCTGACATCCATGAGTGAAACGTTATCTTTGTCTATAACGCCTTTCATACTCAAATCGCTATTGATTACCGGACTTGAAACACATGTTGATGCAGTAGATAATGAAATAGACCTTGGTGAAGCTGGCGTCAGATCTGATATATCGGCTCTAGCAGTTGTGGTCATAGTGGGTGAAATAGATGAGGCTGAGGAAATCTGTGCAGGTCTAGATATTATTGGTTCTTGTGGGTGCTGGCTAGATTGGCCACGTTGTCGCCGTCTTTTTGCAATGACTGAACTTGCTGTGGAACGTGAAGAAAATGGCTTGATTCGAAACCTTGCCTTGAATCGTGAAAGCCATCCAGCACAAAACACAGTATCGCGAATATCCATCTCCTTTGCGATCCTTCTAGCTTCGCGTATCAAAACTGGCCCTGTAATCTCCTTCACAGTTGCTTGTCCACTGACATTATCATCTTCATAATCATTATTATCGGCACCAGAAGCTTGCCTTGGTTTGCCTTGTTCCTGGAGCCACATAGTTCTCCCTCGCTGTTCCTGCAATAGATACTGATTCTTAACCCATTCAAATAAAGCAAATTCCAATTCGGGATGTCTCACAGGCCGTTTCCGAACACGTGTAGTATCGATCCCTGGGGGGGTCAGTCCACTAGCCAGGATCTCTGAACTTCGTTTTAAAGAATAAGAGATCGTTGGTTGACTGATAGAAAAGAGATATTTGCTTTTGAACCATGCAGCGAGATCTGATTGTTTCATGGTTGGACATTCTTGCTTTTTAAGACATAAATGATATCGTTGCTCATGTGTAATGCCTCGGATCGTTGAATTCTTACGATTGTCATCAGGAAGCCTCATCTTTTAGCACGATTATCCAATGTATATACAAAAAGAACAGTTTCATTCCGATTGTAGTTCAAAGTAAAAATAAGTTTTATATGCTTTGAACAATAGTGGTAATTCTTCATAGTTGGGACAAGTGGAACGCACTCCATTAAGGGGTAGAGATAGCCAAATTATTTTAGTAGTGGCTTTAGCAGTCGCCTTTGCTCTTCCTCTTTCTTTGATCAATTCTTTCAAAATGGTACTGCTTGATTAAGGGGTCTCAATACACATCACTCATGGATGTCAAGGATAGAGGCAAAGAGGAAGAGCGAGAGAGATAGTTCAACCATCCATCGATCAACAATATTATTATCTTTACAGCTAGCTCAGTCGTTGCCAGCATCTCCAATTTACCTATTATACAACGATTCAAAGAAAAAGAAATCAGAATCAACATGGCCTGAAAGAAAAATAGATCAAGAACTGGATACTTGCGGCGCTTTACCACAGTAATTACTCAACAATGTTGAATGACAATAAAAGCAATTTACACCATGTATTCATTCATGGAGGGGAGGAAACTATGTCAAATCTATTTTTATTTTGGATTGTGACCACAGAGATCAGGAATTCTGCATGCGCTCATTTCACCGGCTGTGTTTTAAATATTATACACTCAATTAGGACAGGGCTTAAGGAGAAAAGACCAAGATTTTGTAGACTTCTGTTCTAATCGATTCATCTAATATGTCGTCGATTTTTTTTTTTTATTTTTTTTTATTTTATTTTATTTTATTTTATTTTTTCTTGCTCTACAGGATAAGGCCGTCGTCAAGCACGCTAAAGTTACAAAGGTCCTCGGCCGTACTGGCTCCCGTGGTGGTGTCACCCAGGTTAAGGTCGAGTTGCAAGAGGACCCATCCAACCCTGCTTCCATTCGCAACGTTATCCGTAACGTTAAGGGACCCGTCCGTGAGGGTATGTTTTTTTCCATATTTTTTTTTTCATAACCATACAAGGATCCTTGGACTGTGATCAGTATTAGGAGCGATCTGAACTATATATACCTCTCGTTTCAGGATTTCATGATGATCAGCACAATTGGCATACACGATCTATTTCCGACGATTCAAAGAGCAACACCGTTACGCACTACCAATAGGATAGTTAGACAGCCTTTCCTTTTTTTTTTCTGGAGGTGTCTTTAGGGCGTTGTATCCATGTGCTTTTAAAGCTAAATATTATTGTAGAATACTTAAAAAGAAACTGTCTTTTATCTTCAGGACTTTGTTCATCTTATATTATTTCATACCTAATATCCCTAACGCTTTCTTTCATTTTGTATGATCCTTAGGCGATATCCTCTGCCTTATGGAATCCGAGCGTGAGGCCCGTCGTCTCCGTTAAAGAGCGATACTCTACTTTTTCTTTTGTTCTATCCATCATTTAAGGAGAAAGGCAATAAAAAAAAAAGGATCCACTTACAATACAATTCAACTTTGGCAATATATTACTATAATAAGGGTATAGATCATTGAAAGATTATTATTATGTTTTCATTTTTTTTTTAGTGTACCGTCTTTATTGCGCGGAACAGCTTCTACCGATAAATGAATTTAACATGCTTATCCATAGCTAGGATTTGATCCATTTCTCGCACGCTGCATCCGAACATCGTGCACAACTCGTCATAATGATGTTCACCATTTAGCAATCTAAAACAAGAAAAAGTTTAGAGTCAAATTTGGACAGATCATTAGTGTAAAAGTGCAAAAAGTTCATATGAAGATCGTAGCTTCGGGAAGTTTACCGTTTGAGCGCTGGGGGTATCGCAAAAGAATTGAATGGGGCTGACTCGTTAGCATGATGGTTGCTGATATGAGATTGGTTTGAGGTCGAAGTGTGATGCTTTCCATTGAGTTCCGTCGAAGTTTGTGTGTCCCCAGGGTCCTTCTTTTGTTGGTCTATAGATGTTCCTTGCCTGCTTGCCAAACTATTTGAACCATTGGTCCCTGTAGAGGTCGTTTGTTCATTAGTATTTGCACCAACAACTGTTGCTGCTCGAACAACAGGAGTCCCTGCTGATGGGTGTTGTTCAGTTGGTTTTGTAATTAAAGGTATATTGGTGGTTGGATCATGATAATCAAGAATAGGATATTTGTGGACCCTATACAAAAAACCTTTGATTACTCCAAACGAGATGAACCGTCGAACATCGATATTGTAGTCTGCAATTTGGTTCTGTTCGATCCAGTCTTGAAGGACAACTCCGTATTGAAGTGAACAGTAAAGAGAAAAAAGCTTTGCAAAGGATGGAGCGTGCATGTCTAGGATTTGAACGGAAATACAAGTAGACATTTTTTTCTTTTTTTACTTAGTTACCAGACCATGAAACTATCTCGATTATTTTTAATAACAATCTGCTTCAGTGGGCCGCCTACCTGGTAATGTAACATAGGACACGCATTCGTTTTGTAAGGCAACATCCTCGGTCAAACGCATCATCTCCATCTTAACTGCATATATATTCTTGAACTGGAACAGATCTACCATGATGATACATCCATAATATCTAGCAGTAGGATTCATATCGTTTTAGGAAAAAAAAAAAAAAAAAAAAAAAAAAAGAATTGCTCGGAACCTTTCTCTATCAACTTTGAAGCTTACAGTAGGTGTTGCATGCACATTCTTGCTAGACCAGTCTCGACGTCGGCATATTCAGCGATGCGCTTCACAGAACTGACTCCGTTAATAAATCCAGTGAGCCGCTGCATTGTCATGTCCCAGCTCACATCCGTAAGCGCCTCTAAATTTACAGTCGAGATTGGAACCTGGTAGTCATACACAGGTGGAGGATTTGGATATGTTGGAAACAGCTTCAGATTGATAGTATTTGCAGAATCTAATAATGCCCAAGGAAATATTGTTATCAGCAATTCGAGTTAAACTTTCATGCCCCAGGACTATTTGGATCTATAAAGTATGTCAACCCTACCGATCGGGATCTGGCATTCGCAGTAGCTATTAAGGTCCTCGATCAGCTGGTCTATTAAGTTCTGCATCCCACTACCGTCCTCTTGTTCCTGTTTTGTCAGTGCTACCAAGCCTACGGGAGTAAGAGCTTTTTGACCATTGGCTCCAGATGGCACTGAGCCATTGTTCGGAGTCCTGATAGCTGAGGTGGAGGAGGATTTTGATGAGAGAAAAGGCATCGAAGATGGAGGTGCAGTCAAAACGGATGTGATTGTGTCATTGATCATAGATGGAGGAGAAGATGTCATTGTGGTAGGCATAATATTGACCCTATCCTGTGTTTCCACTGGCACTGTTGCAAATGGTGTAGGGATAGGAGCTTGCGAGGTCGAGACTAAAGCCAATGATGCTTCAGGAGCCATATGTATATTGGACGACGATGGCAAAGGAGGTAAAGATGGTGTCACTGGTGCTCCTTGTGGTCCCAGGGTTTGTTGAGTTTGTGCCGGTTGAGTCACGCTTGGATCGGTGCCTGAGACGGCTGAGGCTGATTCTGATATCGGTTCTAATCCACTGCTGGTACTCCCATTACTTCCACTATTCACTTGATTACTCTCACAACCAGTCATACCACTAAAAGAAGACTTTACCGCTCCCGCATGGTTGTTCGTCATTGATCCTAATGTGACTACAGCACTAGTTGGCGTTGCCAGCGGAGTTGTTGTTGCAGACGCTGAAGCCAAACTAACATTTGTCAGTGATCCTATAGGTGCGCTGACCAGCATCGCTAGTCGCGTTTGTCGACTTAAAAATTCGCTTTCCTTTTCTAACGCTTTCAAGACTCTTGCCATCTTCCGTACAACGGGTCCATACGACGAAGTTTCTGCATCCCTGTCAAACACAAAAGCCAAGTTGAACATCAAAGCATTGCGTTGAAATTTTTTGTGTTCAAGATTGACAGGGTATCCCATCACTTTGCATGTTGGCGTTGAAATGGTGACAAGTTTTTCACAAAGTTCAACTTTAGGGATCAGGTAGTCAGAAATGGAATCAAAGTCAACAAGAGGTGAGCTCTTGGAGAGAATAGAGCCTTCAGGTACCTCGTAAAGCACCTTCGGCCCTTGAACCGGGTGAAAGGTGCAGTAAAAGATCGACAGTAGACGAGGGAATCCCATAGTTCCTGATCGAGGACGAGGGCTTCACTATACCGAGAACCATATTCAAGGAACGAAGGCTAATGAATACACGTGATTTATAAGCCCATACGTTCAAGTATCTCCCTTTTGTCATAATGGCAGTCTTGAAGGTGTTTTCATTTTTGCGGAGTCAAAGATCGGTTGTAAACTTTCTCCATACACCTCTACATTTCCCATTAACTCACTCGCTCCTTCTTATAACATCAACTATGTCTGATTTCGGAAGCTATGGAGGTGGTTCAATGGTGCGTCCTTTGTTTATAGGAATCGGGCTGGACTGGAGATCTCAATATTTTGCATTAACTGGAAAGATATACTTGTAGAGGGGATCTTAAATGTATATAGGCCTAACATTGATATATCCTTATGCTTGATTCTAACGAAACAGGAAGCCAAGAAGCAACAGGTTATGGACCAGGTTCGCAGCGAGCTTGCCCTTGCTAATGCCCAGGAGTTGATCAATGTATGTATTTGTCTTCACACTCTTTCATTCACATACGGAAGCAAGGCCTGATCATTCTGAGATAAAACAAAGCAAGAAATGCAAATGTGGGGGCACATTCATATTGGTTACTTAAACAATTTCAATATTCATCTACTTGTTACTTGCAGAAAATCAACGAGAAGTGCTTCGCAAGGTGCGTGCCAAAACCCAGTACCAAGTTGAGTGGCGGAGAACAGGTCAGTGCAGGAAAAAAAACAGTTATCATTCTTATGATAGCTATAGTATGATGTAGGTTTAACTTTTCTTTAGTTATGGTATCTGATCTTTACCCTCTCTCTTTTTTTTTTTTTTTTTTTTTTTCTTCTCGCTATCACCTTCATCAATCTGCAACGCAAAATCAACAGGATTGCCTTTCCAAGTGCATGGATCGCTACATGGAGGCATGGAACATTGTTTCCCGCACTTACATTAACCGTGTTCAGCGTGAGTCGCAGAACATGGGTGGAAGCCTCTAAATCAAACAAATCCTCAATAGTTAGGTCCCTTTTATATGTCTTTTTTTTTTTTTTTTTTTTTTTCTACCTACTGTTTTGTTCTTCTAAAATACTATAAATCATAGACACGGCGTTTCTTATAATAAAACAGGAAACACGAATTGGCTTCGATTCTATAGTTGACTTAGCCATTACTTTTTTTAAACTAAAGCATATACTTCTCTTCGGGTAATGTGGTGTATTATTCTAGGAAGCTTGCTTTCTTTGCTACTCCTCCCAGCGCCTTCTAACGCTTGAAAAAGAGCTAATTTGTAATGGTTGGCCGAGAGGCTAGCTCAAGAGGAAAGTTATATAAATGGGGCGATTTAGCGTAAAGTGCTGAAGAGCCAATTCACTCATCTTGCAGAGATGATGCTGGTATTATTAGCAGAAGAGTACTTCGGTGGGCTGAGGATGAAAGGACAACTTATGCTCGGTTGTTCGTTAGGGGGCCAGATGAGGATGTTGTTATTAACAAATACCTTTGAAGAGAGCCCTGTTATCATATCCTGAAGTTATCAAGGTTTCTCACAAGGTCTCGCTCTTAAATGTAAATGTATGCATTCTGAAAGAGATGCTAGTCTTTCTCCTCACCACTCAATGCTATTACTCTCTTTAGCTTCCATATTTGCACGATGAGCAGTTACGTAGTTCGTGATACGCGTGGATGAAATAGCCCTTCCAATTATGGGTCGTAGTCTTTTGAACAGTGCTAGGGTATCAAAGTGCAATTTGACGACTGGATTGATGAGACGATACAGCTTCCGATCAATGAGCTTTGATTGAATGTCTGGAAGGTCATCTCGGGCGTTCTGCAGAGAAAAATGTAGATCTTAGGAGTCCTGTAGGAAGGTTGCGAAGGAGAGCGACCGCATTGATGCAGCGATGTAGCCGAAAGAGATGAAAAGAGCGTTTATCTGAATGTATCGGCAACAAGGCGAGCGAATACTTCTTGGAGCTTCATGGCAACAGCCATCTGTAGACAAGTTGTGCAATGAATAAATAAACTCTTTTTTCATATTTTCATGCATTTTCATTATTCACTCTAATATGGCTCGATTCTGAACCGATCCTTTCATGTAAATCTGATTGCCTTTTTGCCGAAGGCTTTGCAACGAACTATTTCATCCTTTCAGATACACAATGTTGAATCCTACATGTATGAGCTTCCCGCTACCGATTACAATGTTTTAATTTCTCCTTGGATAGCGGACGGACAGATGGTCGACCGATCCGAACGGATTGAGTTTTCGCAAGGTCGCCTGAAAAGACACCTAATTCGAGAACCTTCAGTTTATCAGCTGCTAGCCAATCAGAGCTTTAAGCCACCAATGGACTATTATCTGTTTAATCTGTATCCTCGCGCAGAATGCATTGCATACGATAGTTTTAAAAGATTGGTCATTGTAATGTAATATGAGCCTATTAATGCTGCCATCGCCGCCACGGACCCAGTAATTGGTCTTCTTTTTTGGCCACACGCAGCACTCAGGATGCGGAGGTGCGAGACACAAAGTCTAAGATAATCAACATCGGTTTCTTGTACTTCAAGACCTTTTCAGACACGACCGTGAAGTGACCATGAGAACACTAACTCTAGAACACAATTTTTCATTTCACATGTATTACGCTTCCCCTGTTGGGCTCACATAATAAGGCTCTGGAGCTATCGGGATCAGGGTCTTCTGCGTTTCTTTGTGCTTTGATATTGAAAAACCCACAATTTACGTTGACGTTCCTTCCAGCCTCTGAAAGCAGAATGAATGCCAATAGAGCAATATTCAGTCCAGTCAAGTTCAGTACCACAAGCTGTGCCAATGGTGGGACACATGCATGAAGTGGTTGTTCTCCACCTGTTGATTTTTGGATATCAATAAATGCAAAAATTTCCATGAACCACACACGACGCGATTAAAAAAAAAGCTGTCTACGTCACATTTATGATGTTGGAGGTAGACATCTCCACATCATTGATTCGTAGCCTCCCATCATCTCTTCTTTAACACATTTACAGTTTCATCATGACTGGAACCCCTCCTGGTAAAAAGCACATTTCAATATCATACAATATCATACAGATTGTTCCATGGAAATCAGAAAAATAAAAAATAAAGCAGCTATCTACTGAACTGTAACACAATGTCCTTTTTTTTTTTTTTTTTTTTTTAATGTTTTCCGCCATCTCGCTTTCCCATATTTCATTAGCCGGCTGGGAGGCCCTTAATGGCCGTCAAACAGGCCTGCTCATGGACCAGCGGAGGGAGATTGAGCTTGCAGAAGCAGGTACAGCCTGTAACAGTAGAATGAGTTAGTGGCAACATTATGAGAAAAATAATATTTATTGGTAATCCTAACGTTAATCAAACTGAACAGGGATTCTGAATAATGCCCAGTCACTTTTGGGTACTGATACTGTGAACTCGCTCTCGGGGCTTGTGGACCCACAAACACTCACAGTATTTCGGGATCAAGATCGATGGAAAAAACTTCCACGAGGATCTTCTTCTACTAATTCTATACCTATTAACAATGAAATTTTGAAGACTTCAACCACATGGACAGGATTGAGATCACAGCTTGATGCAGAAGGTATTACAAGTTGATCGCTGCATTTAACAGAGCAGCTATGAGGCTTTAATGCTAGATCGTAGTCATTGTTCGCTGATTCTCATATTATTCAATGTCCAAAATAGAATATCATAATCTCTCGGAAAAGATCTCACAATCCAAATCGAAGACGCCAACAGCTTCTCGATTAGAGTACAAGGAAATGAAAACATATGGCGGAATGCCCATGCAGGATGATATCGTAGTTGTCAGCTGCAGTAATTGTGATAAACCACTGATTCCAAGTGCATACAAGGAGCATCGAGGTAGGATTCTCTTTCTTAAAAGTAGCTATAATGACATAATTGATGTTATCATATCACCAGTATACACACAGCTAACCAAACTTACTTCTGCTCTTTGTTTATTATACAGCAAAGTGCAAGGTACAGCAGACAGAAACACTCACTGATACATCTTCTGCGATTCGGACAGATATTCCAGAAAAAAAACCTGAGATTCAAAAGACGAAAAAACGAAAGGAATCTACTGCTATGGAAGGTAATGATTATAGTCCAGTATCTTGGTACGAATTTAAAACTATCTTCCTGTTTTAATACACCATCAGATCATTAATCTGCCTTTATGTTAGTTACTGAACCTGAAGTACCAGTATCTATTTCTGAGATGTCTCCCCCACCCACGCCAGAAAAAAAACCACATGAAAAGAAACAAAAGGTGGCTAAACCACCCAAGGTCAAGCCTCCAGGCCGTGTCAAAGGCCCCTTGGATCTAGATAAACAATGTGGAGTAATTGTTATTCCTGGTGGCCCTGCTTGTGCACGTGCACTGACTTGCAAGAGTCATTCAGTGTCATCAAAGCGAGCAGTCGAGGGTCGCTCCCGGCCATACGATGTTTTGCTTGGCCTGTATCAGAAAAAACCCGTACCTGGTACGTTGTTTCTTACTTCGGTCAGCAGTTGTTGCCACTGGATGAACTAAGATTGAAGTCTGGACTGGACTGGGCTGAATTGAATTGGATATATCTTTTTAAATTCTATTTTAATAGTCAAAGACGAGAAAATTAATCGGGATTCAGAGGCGCCACTGGCAGAGAAAGAGGATGTTAATGTTGATTCTGATGAGGAGTACGGTGAGCTTTTAGATGCAGTCAGGAGCTATGAACCACAGCCTTTGGCCGCACGCCCTATGACATACTTACGTAGACGTAACAACTGCCACAGGATCCGGGATTTACTTATGGATGCTTTAAAAGGCCCTTGTAGGCCTATTCTCCCTGGGGGAACAACACATGAGCAATCCTCAATGCATATTTGATATCTGAGCGTTTAATTCAGCCTCCTAATATTTTTTTTCTACAACGCTTGCAGCTTTGGCTTTTTCTAACGGCTGCAGCTTCCAGTATTATCCTTGCTATCCTTGCTCTGTAAAACTTAGCCATTACTATGCTGTATTTGTATTCAACCTCTATCTCAAAGCAAAAAAAATAAAATAAAATAAAAATAAAAAGTGAGAGCTTCCAAAGATGATGACACAACCCTCGTCTGTGCAATTAGGACATCCACTTTAGTGGGACTTTTTCTACCTAAAGGGGAAAAAAAAAGGAGGGGCACATATTGTGCTAACAGAAGAGTAAGGGCAGGGCCAGAGGTAAAGAGATAAAGAGGAAGAAAGGGATGAAAAATTAAGGGATCTTGAATGGATGTGATTACTTCAACTCCATACGACCTCTTTTGGCGTACATCCAGTATGAACCAGGCGTGATCTTATGATTCATCGTAGCGAACGTTAAAGTTTTTGATAGTGCTTAGATGTCCTCCTTTTATGTCTTAGAGCAGAGCAAAAGAAACAACGGGCCTCAAATGAAGCTTTGTTAGACCTTCATTTTGTTGTTCAAGCATGATAACATTGTAATCGCTAAATCTATCGTGCAACAAACTCAACCAATCAACAGTGTATATTTTACGCGTCCAAAAGATCTCATGTGTTCTAAAACCGAATGTTAATATTGCTACAAAATGTCTACGGCCACCTTAGCTGAAGGCTTAATAACAGAATTACCAGCGAAGGATTATGCCTGAAATGTACCACAAGAGTGGTGACTCCTACATTTGTGTGCGCAGCACATCATTGTTGTATAAAAAAGAAGCTAGGAGATCGAAAGAGTACTTAAAGCTGAAGGAGACGTTTTTCTTTTTTTTTTTTTTTTTTTTTTTTTTGCTGGCACCAGTAGCCCGAAGTCCAGAGTAGGTGACCACGCTTTGTTTTCTACATATTCAAAAAAAGAGCCCCTTGTGTGTTCATGTTAGTAAATGTTGGTAAATGTTAGTAGACACGGGATTTGGCCGTCAATGATGTTGGTACTGGGCTTCTATCTCCGAATGGGTCAGACCTTCTTGTTCGTGTACTTGACAACTTCCTAACAAATGATGCTTATTGACTTTTATTTGTGATTTGTGTTACGGCAACCATGCTTCATCGGGACAAAATCCGTGCTCGAACAATCAACAATGCAAAGGCGTGCAATGCATCGGCCACAGAAAAAAAAAAATTCACACGGCGGTTGTCATTGTCTCTAGCCTTTTTCTTTTCTAGTTTGTTTATTTATTTCAATAGGGTTGATCTGCTCCACTTACCCGCGCTTCCTTTCTGTCTCTTTGATCTTTTTTTCTTTTCCGTCCCTCTATTTACATCTCTTGCTCTTGTTCCTCCTCCCTTCGCCATCCTTTCGTTTCTTCCCCTTCCTTCTCTTTTCCTCTTTTTTATCCATCTGTTGTCTTACTACATACACCTCCCCTCTCAATAACTCTTGTGCTTCCGGCAGTAGGTAGATAAACTTTTCATCTTATCTTTCTCATAGATCTCCAAGAGTATATTGTCTTTTAAGAAATAACCCTTCTAATCCTTTCTTTCCGTCAACACCTTATATCATCCCTTCTTTTGCTGTAGTCTAGTCACATCACTGTCTTTCAGCTTCGTTTCTTTTATATATTTCCTCTCTTCCACGTATCTGTCAGTCTTCGGTGTCAGTTTGGAATAACCTTTGTACAGCTGAAGTAAAAGTAGCTTCTTACTTGGCCTTTCATTGCTTTTCTTGTCAGCATTCAATATCCTCTCAACAGTCGGCGAAGGTATTTGTGTTAAGGCCTGGTACCTTCGTTCTTCAGCTCTTCAAGTACGAGCGCATTGTAGAACAAAGAATCTCGGTCGATAGCGAAATATAGCCGAGTTTTCAGCTTCTATATTTACTACAAAATAAGATTACTGTCAGGCACTGTCGCGGCGTAAAAAAGGGAGCTGGATCACTCATTACTTGCTCAAAGTACTTCATTCAGAAAACTATTCACTAAACAACACCTAAGAACAACATCGGCCGCACCTCAATCGATAGTGTGTACGTATAGCCTCTTATGATAGAGCATTGCAATCACTATACCGATACAGATATTGAAACCGCAAGTGCACAGTTCATACTATCTATCGACAAGTCTTCCTTTGAAGTAGAGCATCCGCTCGTACCGTTGAATAAGAAAGTAAAGCATTTTGCGTCGCCATTGCCATCATCATCCCGGCGCATGGACCAGCATTGTTGCGGAGCTGATACTTCAGCCTGGACTCAAACTTCATTCGAGCAATATCATCCAACCAAACTTGTCGCAAAGTCATCGGCTATTATAGGTGAGGCAACATTACCAACTAACATTGGTAAAAGTGGCGGAGAGGGCTGTTACAGCTGGCCGAACATGGCCGCTCAGGATCCTATCCAAAATATATGCTTCTCACCATCCTTAATTTCCACACCATTGCCATGGACGCCTTTCAGTACAGATCAAGAACAAGTGCACAGTTCCCTGACCTCTATTAGAAGTGCAGTAGATACATTTGGTCGGAGAGCTTCCATGCCACAGATCTCAGGCAGTAGAAGCGTTGCAGGCCAGGTATGCAAAATGAAAGGCATCCAATTGTCAATGCTTCTATACGTGGAACGAATAGTTTGATGTGAGCCGCCTTCCGCTATTCGGAAGGTGGTAACGATTTGGTTTTAGTTCTCCCTTCCCTTGCTGAGCCAACATGTCATCGCTGCAGGCATTGGCATAGCCTAAGCTTGAACCTTATTAGACTCAACAACAAACAATGCGGTACAAAAAAGCTTCAGTGTACCGTAACAAACAGTGTGCATATTTTTTTGTATTTCCTCAGAAGTCTTTTCTGTCCCTTACAAGCTCACATTTCAGCCTTCATTTACCACCAATCCTGCCTCGCTCATCACCCTCAATACATCTTTGATCCTCAGGATCTTTAATAGCTTCTATAGATCAGTGAGTTCTCTCAGGGGGGACGGGAGGAGAGGGAGGAAGGGAATGAGTTTGTACACCCCTGTTAGTCTTAGCGCCACATGCTCAAGCTGCAACTATCTGGAAGAGCCCCTATCTTTGTGACTACATGGACTGGACTTCTGACCTTCACTATCTTGCACAACACGATCTCTTGCAGTGCTCATGCTATTAGGATATAGAAAGTCACTCCACAATATGACTTATATTTCTCATTTAATGCTACCATAGGCTTTCGCTAGCTCCCATAAGCACTCTGGTTCAGTCGATACAAGCTTGCTCGTCAACAACTTTTCCAATCCATATACCATGCGAATTACGGAGCAGAGGCGAACTTGTGCCAATAGTCCCTTCATGACATCAACTAGCTCTGCCAAGGGCGGAGTAAGGGACACAAGTGGCGAGAGACTTTTCTCAGCGCGCGCATTTAACTCTTTGGTCGGGGCCTCCGGAAGCCATCACCACCACCATCAAGATCCTCATCATTGTGATAGCTGCGTGCTCCCGAATATAATACAACTACCGGCGTTTCCTAATAAAAGGGCTGACGACATTGACTGCACATTTGAAGAGCTTCAGCCTGGGTTCATATTCGGTCATAGTGCTTGGACGTGCCAGAGCAAAATACAACATAGTGAGCCATCATATAGTGGTATTGGCTCAAAGGAAGAAATTGTTCAGCTTAATCAATACTGTAACTCCGAAACTACTATTCATGACTTTAATCCGAAGAACTTGGCACGTTTGGCATTAGATGAGGCTCCTCAGATGCCCGTCAGTCCAAGTAGCATTGCATCATTGTACCCTAATATACCTACCTCTTCAAGCCTGAAAAGTTCAAAAGACGAATTTCCTCCTGGATCTCTTAGCAATAGACACACTATCAACTTGACTTCTATATACCACCCGTTGGATTGCTATGACCCAGTAGTGCAAGGGAAGCGCGATATATATAACTTTAGTTCGCAAATACAGAGTACATCTACGTCGCAGCAATTCATAGCAAGTCAGCCTAAGGGAGAAGATAATACCACTTTATACTACGACTCTGCATTGGATTTGAAATATGGTTGTGGGTTTTGTGGATTCCAACCTGCTAATGTTACCAAAAGGAGCTGTGGACATAGGTATAATCAATTAAGCGGGGGGTATAACGTTATTAATAGTCTGCTTTTAAGGTATTTACTAAGCTATCTCTGTTTGCACTATCATAGTATCTGCAACACATGCCATCAATATGAAACACAAATATACATGCAGCCTTCCCAATATGCTGCGCCACCGTGCCTCCTACGCGCTTATGGCTTAACTCCTACGAGCGGTGGTGCCCAAAAGGATCGGTGCTCTTCGACGAACAAGACTTCCAATGGTAACTCAAGCAAGCAACAGCGACATTTGTCTTGGCCTCAATTAGCTTCAAGAAGGCATAAAGCTCAACAGCCGCTAGGCAATAATATAATTGAGGATTACTTCCAAGGCTCTTGGGAGGGCAATGTTGCCAAAGCTAGGGGTTATGGTGACAAGCCTCAATATAGCAATCAATATCATCACGCATCCTTAGGCCATAATACAATGACCAAAAGGCCTACCGCTCAGTCAACCCCTACTTTTATTGATCACCAACAGCATGAAGGCAGTCCTTCTAGCGACTGCATTCCACAACCACAGCTTCAAAGTCCCCACCAAACGCTTAAATCAGGATATGGCGTTTTGCCCGAACCAATGGGAATTATCGGGTCAAACAGCCAGCGCCTAGGCCATCACTACCATCAACAATATCCCATCCAGGCGCCCTTAAGTGGTGGCATTTATGCATCAGGGTCCCTACAAGAAAACATGCAGCAACGTTCAAGCAGTAATTCAGACGTAGTATCTGCGGATAGTTCGGAAGCGCTTAGTAGCTTAACTACCAGATGTCGGGAGAGAGCTATCGATCACTCTTGTGCTCAGAAGCTACATAGTGGCCATATGTACCCACTAAAATCACCACAGCCACCACGATGTTCGCAGCAACAACAGTTACGTGGCAGGCAACAGCACATTAATCAAGCATGCAATGAAGGGCTCTACGGGAAAAAAGCTGAACAACAAGCCATTGATGGAGTGGCAGGAACTGCAAAAAGAAGCATTAAGGATATCGGCTTTTCTCCATCTATGACGGCTTCATCGGCTTCACTGCAATTACCAAAAGTTGTTGCGCCTACTCCTCGAACCAAAGCAGTCCAATGGGCTGTCATACGTGTCACCAATGTGCGTTGTAATCGACACCTCTGTTCTCGAATGAATGAGGTTCTATTTTTTTATATATATTTAATCTTAATTTATAATAGCCTGATACTAATCATCGGCTATTATCGCATTTTATTACAATCATTAGATTCCATGGGATATTTCTTTGCAGGACATGTTATCCTTTTTCTCTGGGTTACCTCACCCGGCAGAGCACTTGTTATGTCAAAATGTACACATACCCATGGATAGATCTACGGGGAAAACATTCAACTCAGCTTTCATTGAGCTGGCACTGACACCACGTGAAGCAGGCATAGCAGCGCAGGCCCGTAACCTGAAGGTGCTCAAAGGGAGAGTCGTAATGGTAGAGCTGTCAAACCAGGATGAGTTGATGTCTTCACTATTCCCTAAATGGCGAGGGCAGTTCCAACATGGCGAACCAATAGTTCCTGGAGAGCACCTAAGAGCCCAAGGAGAACCGTTAGATGTTGCCAAATCCACCATAGGAGATACAGCCGAAAATGCAGTCAGCTCATCGACTTCAATAGCAAAAGCAGCGCCGAGAATGGTGGATACGCCGCCATTTGTGGCCCGAGAGGAGATCAGTTCGTTGCTCACTATCTGCCGCAACTATAAGGTGCGCCATTAGCAAGTCCCAGTTGACTGACATTTCATTTATAACAAGCTGACTTTCTTTTTTTTTATTTTTTATTTTTATAAATATATATTATTATTATTAAGATTCACTTTTCGAGAAAGTGTGCTGAAAGGCCATTCGAAAACATTATCTCTATTCTAGCAAAGTACCCGTGGCACCAGGCCCATCGAGTACTGCCGCTGCAAAGAGATCATATCTTTGAGTTATTGAAACTCTCTATAGAATCGCTTAGGGTTCACCTTAGCAAGGAGTACAATACTATACATCCTACATTATTAATACGCCTTGTTCGTTCTGCCATCTATACTCCCGCATTCACTGAGAAACAAAAAGCAATGGTCTTATGCACCGCAGGATGTCCATGTCCCGAAGACATCGTCGGATGGATGGCCGCCCCCACTTCGAACGATGCATCGAAAGCAGTGGAAGCATCTCTTCCGCCTCTACAAAGCCAAGCGTTTGAGCCCGATGGTCAAGAGAGAGCTTGTCAAAGCTCAGCCATTAACAAAGGGGATCAAAACAACCATTTAGCTGAAGCTTTTGCCAATTGTGACGAAGAAGTTATTGAAAACTTTGCAGTTGGCGATCCATTTGAGACTGGCATTATGCATATCAGAGACCATCACGCCCTCTCTGCAGATTCGCAAAGCTCTACCATGAGCAGAGCATCTCCTCCATCGACATTGTCAACTGCACAGATACAGAAGGATTCACCCAACTCAAGAGTCCTGTGTATCCAGGATTT
The DNA here is from genome assembly GCF_002105155.1 of Lobosporangium transversale. Lineage (NCBI taxonomy): Eukaryota > Fungi > Mortierellomycota > Mortierellomycetes > Mortierellales > Mortierellaceae > Lobosporangium > Lobosporangium transversale. The sequence continues at coordinate 13,433 of NW_019029046.1, read as the reverse complement.
TTTCTCATGTGGTGTCGGTTCCAAGGGCGGGAAGACGAGCAACCCAGCTTCGGGAGTAGTTGCAGCTCCTATGGTTAAAGAGGCTGCAATTGATGAGTATAGCGCTAAAGCCTCCAGCTCACCTGTGATGACGAGATGCACAAAGTCGCTATCCTCATCAAGTTCCTCCAGCATTTTATCACATATATCATTGCCAACAGGCATCCCCTTGTCTATGTCACCCCCAACGCCCAACAAGGTCGCCACTTCATTTAGTATTCCACGCACTGTCGTCGGAAGTGAGAAAGTAAAAAGTGGTACCATTTTGGACGCCATTAAGACAATAACTCAGTCTACACCACGGCTACATCGCCAGACGTATTGCGGGACCGACATGATCTGATCATCAAAATTGAGCAGAGACCGAAGGATTCAACATGTATTTATGTGTAAAATCCAATGCAGAGTAATGACTTACGACTGAAGTGATGATAAAAAAGTATTGCAGAATAAAAATGCTTGGTGAAAAATGCGATGATCACTACTTTTACATTGCAACTATTAATCTATGGGATATTTGTATGTTCCAATTCTTTTTTTATTTCTTTGAGGTATTACTAACCAGGCATTTCAATGGCGTTGCTGAGCAAGTTTTGCATTCTTGTCACGAATGCTTTTGTGTGGATGCTTGACTAGTAGAGTCATGTCAATCCTTGACCTCCTTTTCGGGCGTTGAGGACTTTAAAAGGCAGATGACGCAGGATGACCACCCAAGCACATGCATACAATCACATATACATCTGTAGATATGCACTATCGCGTAGCCATAACTCTTACTTTTCAACCTTGATCATCATCGAGCATCAAAGATGCCATATGTCAAGCTATCCAGCCAAGAATTCGATTGTATATATCTGGGGACCTCATTATGATGAGGCGGAGGTACGGTTGTGAGCTTTTTCGTAGAGGTAAGGGCGGCATCAGTGTAGCCAAGTAACAGATCTTCCCTACCTATTCTAAGGCAGTTAATCGGATTATTGCACCTTCGAATCTAGGGATAAGGGTTCATCCAATAATGAAAAGTGAAAACTATGTATATTGCAAAGTACAATCTTCTGCCAATTATTCCCAAAGGCAATGCCGGAAATAGACAAACCATTGACCAATGTTCCATCCAACCTCATCTTGGCTTAACAGAAATGTCAAGCGCACTTCATTGTGCGCTACGCATTAGGGAAAGGAGAATGAATTAAAAAAAAAAAAAAAAAAAAAAAAAAGTGATTTAGAAGCGTAGTTTTGGAGCAGTGTATCGGCTGCGAACTATCGATCAGCCTATAATTGTCCCCATGCTGAGCCGTATTTACATGGAGCTGAAGGTCATGTTGATGGGCTACGTACCATGTCTTTGTCTCTAGTAGAAAATAATGAGACTTCGGTATCGGCGGAGACGTTGGGAGCTTGGGCTATGGAAGAAGCGAGAGTCTTTATTACTATGATAATTACTATTATCATTGAATGCTATTGTTATAGTTATTATTATGATCGATTCTGAGCTATAGCCTATAAACCTGATAGAGTTAACGAAGAGGGGATGTCTAAGGGTTTGATTTGAAGAGAGGTAGGACAGCAAATAGATATAACTGTTTCTTTCTCGCTCCCTCTTCCTTGCTCCTTCTTTTAATTTCGTGGCTCAAAACGGTGATGTTGAATGGACAAAAGTTCATGTACAAAGAGCAAGTTGAAAATTAAAAAAAAAAAAGGGGGTAGCATTTGCCCCATGAACTCTTTCAAGCGGAAAATGGATGCTTGTAGCTGTAAAGAGAGTGAGAAGGAAACAAGAAAGAGATGAAATAGAAGAACACTAGGGCAAAGGAATATAGAAGTGGGATTTTTGGGCGGGGATTGTAAGCATTCTTCAATGAATGGCAGAATTACCTTATTCACCCATAGAGCACCGTTTGTTAATTATTCTTTATCAAATTTAAGCAACCAATAGCCGACATGACGTTGTGAATCTGTTTGACCGCCAACGTCTTGAAAACGCGTTAGAGGCGTTGGATGATAACTATTATGACAAGAATGATTTGTAATGAGCGAGCAGACGAGTGAATAGATGAGACTAAGATAGGAGTGGAGTTGAGGCTTCTCTTCCGCCACTGATCACAAAAACTGTTGGCGAAAGCATCTTTAACATGGTATCACAAATGCATGGTTTGCAAGAGTTCTTTATCCCATGCGTCTCCTTTTTCTGTGAGTGGAAGCTCTTCTCTCTCCTGAGACTCATATTCTTCTGTCTGCGTTTCCATGCCTTTTTTTGTCTCTTAATGTGTCTTTCGCATTTGCTTTTTTTTTTTTATTTAAAATTTTCTTTCTTTCAATTGCGTTGGCATTCGCAACATTGCATTTGCATTCTTTTCCATCTCATTGTGAGGCGTTTACTTCATATAAGGTTTACACACTTTAGACTCCTTCGAAGGTTAGTACGAAACCCATCCAGAGACCAGACAACTGAAACGCTTTTTAGATTGTAGTCTGTCTTTTTACACACAGCCATACTGTTTATATTAGACACGGGGTTCTAGCTGAAGTATTAGAGGAGGCTGACAATAAAAAAAAAAAGAATGTTGCACTGATGGGACATAGTGGGATTCTATAACACGATGTCTCTGTCCTTTGTCAGACTACTCGTTTTTTTTTTTTTCTTTTTTTTTTTCTTTTTTTTTTTTCTTTTTTTTTTTCTTTTTTTTTTTTGCAAAGGAAAGAGAAGCGCAGAGGAGAGAGAATTTGTTTCTTCTTAGTGGTGACATTGCCCTGGTTGCTGGTGATTATTACACATCATGCTACACTCGCTCATTCGGACCTCTCAACATCCACAAGCATTCACACATCAAAAAGACGTAAAGTTGAGCGTTAGAAAACTGTCTGGTTGCACACGACTAAATTTATCTTGTCCGTGCACTTGCCACCAAAATTTATATTTTCTGTCCCTCGTTTCCCCTGCTCCTTTTCCTCAGTCCTATCTTCTTGGGGTACTCAAGTTGTTCATGGAGCTTGATGACGACAAACAATAATCAGGAACTTAATTGTGTTTCGATGACTATGAGGTGGCTGGAGCAAAGATGTGGTTATAGATTTCGATCCATCATCAATCATCTTTGCTTTATTTGATTTGATTTGATTTGATTTGATTTGTCAATTGATTAACCACATTAAGGATCTCTTTGAAGGAAGAAAAGCGTTTCTTTTTACTTTCAAACGGGTTGAGAATACGGACCTTTGACAAAAGCAGAAGAGTGGGAGCATTATTGATCAGCTTCAGCATGGCCATTCTGTTCTGAAAAAAAAAAAAGAGATACGTCACCACTACAAGCCTGACCAGCTTTATTCTTTGAAATCATTTTCTCATTCTTGTTCTTTGCTCCGCCTTGATTAATCCTCTTTTTAACACCTTTGGGCTATGAGTCTTCGGGTTGCAGGTTAGTAAAGCTGAATGTCAAAAAAAAAAAAAAAAAAAAAAGAATGGACCAGGCTCATATTTAAGCTAGGGCGTGAGCTGTTTATATTCTTGTAAAAGCGCCCCGGGCGAGGTAATTATCATCATTGTCTCCTTCTTTTTCAGGTTCTCCTTCCCTATCTTCCCATCGCTTCCCCTTCCTCTTCTTGGTCATTTGGTTTTCCCTGAAGCATTTGAAAATAACTGTAATCTTTGATACAATCACTCGTGTGGTACCTCCCTTGGTTCCTTTTTTTACGATCTATGCAAGGATTGCATTGGGTCAGTCTAAAACAAAAGTCTAAGCCCAAGACAATTGCCATTTTGTGCATTTTGCGGTTGTTACATGCCTTGATTGCTTTCCTTCCTGTCTTACGAGTAAAAACGGTATCGAAGGGGAGAGGGGGGAGAAGTCTGAAAAAGATGATGCATATATTTATCCATCTCTGACTTTTATAGCCGTTGTGGATTAATTGCTCGTTCATGTGTGCTTGCCTAACAAATACCCGCATAAACTTTCACGTATCTCTCTTCTTGCTTCCTTCATATTACTTCCATATTCTCTCTTCCGCCCTTGCTTTTTTCCGTATCTCTTGAAGCAATATTTGTAGGCAAATAGCAGGCAGACTGATCTAAAATTCGCATAATAGCTTTTTTTTTTTTTTTTTAACAATTTACGTGGGCCATATTAGAAAACTTACCCCTGGTTATCTTTTTGGAATTCATTTACAAAAGTCAGGAAAAGTAGCACATCTCTGTCATAGCGCAATAGAAAAAAAATAGATGGTTTGTCAATTGTAATTAAGGTTCTTGCAGTTTTTTCTGGCATTTATTGACAAGGACGACGTTCATGTAGGTCAGAGCGTCCATCAACTCCATTCAGACTTTATTGCTTTTCTCTCTCTTTTTTTTTGACTTTTCTTCTTTATCCGCTCTCCACTGTTCATTCTTCCGGGAAGAAAATCAAATATATAGCCCTCTCCTTACCATTTATCTTGATATCTAATATTTTTACTTTTATTTTTTTTCTTTATTCTACAACAAATGCCCTTGATTTTTACGAACCCTACGGGTCTAACAACGTTCACGAAATCCTTGGATGCTTTGAATACTCGAACAAAACGTACAATGATGAATCCACCGATGACATCGTCTATCGTTATATCATCAACGTCCACGTCTATGTCGTTGACGCCACCGGCATCTCCACATATTCTTGCTGATGCCTGTCCCGAATCACCTATTTTGGGATCAATGTCATCGACATCTGAATCTATTGGACAAATGGTTACCTCCACCGGGCTTGGGCCTGAACCTGAAACAATTTCCACTTTCACAGACGCAAGCGATTACCTCCCTACGGCAAACCGGCTATCGAAAACAACATTCAAATCAAATCAAAGGATATCTCTAAATAATCAATCTAAACAACCGTCTTCATCCTTGATCTCCTTTCCTGCTGCTATCACCAGCATAAGCATCACAATAACGGCAGGTACATCAGCATCACTATCATCACTATCATCATCCTCTCTTTTGGCACTTAAGAGACCAACGCCCACTCTTCCTTCAGTGACAACCATAGGTGCCAAAGGGACGCGACCTTTATCAGAGGCTGCTCGAAAGGCTACGACAGTAGTGCCCCAAGGCCCTATTAAAGCATTTTCACCGCTAACTCTGAAGCCAGGTTCATCTGAAGCTCCTACTTCAACGAACTTTGATACTGATATACAATCATCCAAACCCTCTTCATCTATTGTCGCTTTTTTATCTTCATCACGTACATTAACATCAACGTCAGATTTTGGTCACCCATCCTTATCCTTTATTAATCATAATCAAGCACAGGAAGGCGTGCCATCGTTATTCTCATCCTCACCACCTGTCAATAAGCTGAGCGACACCGCCATGTATAGCAATAATAACAGCACCACCAATACAAGTGTGTTGCGTAATCCTTCAATGAGTAGTGCTGGCGGAAATGCCCTGAATGGTAGTAGCAGTAGTGGGGACTCAACCTTTGCATCATCTGCAACTACAGCCACGACAACGACACTGACTTCCACTTTGCTAGGCAACGGAAGCAATGCTAATGTGGGAGGCACGTCAGCAGGCATGTCAGACTTGAAGCTCAGGAGGTTTCTGGAGCAGAACCAGCGGTTGAAAGAACAACTTGATATGAATCGTATCCCTGTGTCGGAAGCTAGTCAAAGGTATTAAAAAAAATTAAAAAAAAATAAAAAAGTGGCCATGTGTGCGTGTTTTATTAATTTGGGGTTCTTTTTTGCTAATTTTCTTTTTTTTTTTTTTTTTTTTTTTTTTTTGTTGACTTGATTTTGTCAGCTTGATCAAGTTTGTGACAAGTACCAAGGACTCTTTGTTGCCTAGTCTGTGGGGGAATGCAGCCTCGGATCCATTTTCAAAACAATCAACAGGGTGCTGTACAATCTTTTAAAGTTGCCCAAGAAGGAAAGGGTGGAAACAGGGCAGGAATCGCTTTTTCAACGCGAGCAATGAGCTTGTATTTCCAGGCTTCATACGGAGTTGCTTTTCAGCCTCTCTCTCCCTCACCTTCATTATTTAATCTTCATATACCTTTTTTTTTTTTTTTTTTTTTTTTTTTTTTTTCATTTTCATTTTCATTTTCATTTAATAAAGCAATTATAACGAAGTTTAGAGCACCTGTAAAAATATTTGTCAGTGATAAAAGATCGACCAAAACTATAGTAAATGTGTACCAAATAATGTTATATCGATCATTAGGCAATTCCAATCTTTTGTGTTTAGTATTCGGCCCGATCTCTAAAAACCCTTGTCCCTCCTTTCCAAGCCGTTCATGTATCAATGAAAATCTCTCAAAATCTAGTTCAATTTGAAGATCCCCTTCATTGCCTTTTCCTTTTTTGTAGAGCGAAGCCTCCTTTAGACTCCTCTTCAAGATTTGTTTCAAGATTAATTTATAACTGAATCTATTTAGAATATCGCAGCATTCAGTATTTCAGCCTTTTTTCTCTTAAAAGCGCGGACAAAAATCCTCTGGATTGGAAGGATCAAGACCTTCAATCTAACCTGCATCACAAAGCCACCTTGACCCACATCCATTCTCTTGCAGAACCCATTCAATCGCTTAGTTTTCATGTGTCTGCTATTAGCTCTTGGATGTAACCAAAGTATGTACCATCCCTAGGCATGAAGAAATCATCATTGACACACCGGACTACCAACTCTGATTCTTCTAGTTTTAGTTTTTTTTATCATTTTACAAAATGGATCAGCATCCATGAAGAAAAGTACTTCGGGTTTATAATGAATAAGAAAAATAAAAAATAAAAACGACATAAAACAAAATAATAATAATAATAATAATAATAATAATAATAATAATAATAATAATAATAATAATAATAATAATAATAATTATATAGGATGCATCTTTATAATATACAAAGCGTAAAGAAATTGAGACATAACTATTTTAAGCGGGAGCAGTATCTGCTGTAGCGGTTGATGGGGGAGATAGTTGCAGTGGTGACGAAGGACTTTTAGAACTGGCAGATTCTTCTTGTGTCGGAATAGGACTCATTTGCGGCGATGATGACCCAATCTGTGGTTGCCCCTGAGTCTTTGACTGAAACGGTAATGGGGGTGGGCTTGGAGATTGCTGTATGCCAGTCTTTTTATTGTTAACAGCTGCTTGGCTCGCTGTTGCAGGTTTTGTTGAAGGAAATGCTGGCGCTAGTGCTGCTTTTGCAAGCCTTGCTTCCCGCACGAGAGCTCTTTGAGCACTTGCACTTCCGATGATTGGTGGATTCGACGATTTTGTACCAAGAGTTGGTTTCATCACCGCTCCACCAGAGCGTGCGCCTCGTAACAGATCATCTTTTCCTGACGTACGAGATGCGGATGTAGTTGTGGAAGATGTAGTAACACGACTGACGGGCTTCGGGCCAGCGGACCGCGAAGTTGAAGCCGAGGTTGCATTGGTTGGTGTAGTCTGTCTGATGGGCGTTGGTTGTCGGCTACTAGACATGATCTGCTTGCGTCCTTGTTTAGCTGCTGCAAGAGCTGCGTCTGCTGCTGCTTTAGCTCGTGCACGAGGCCCCATCGGCATTTCAATCGAAGTCTCCACAGAAGAGCCTGAGGCGGTTGAAGAGGTTGATGACACGCTTCGTTGGGGAGGAGGGGGGACAACAGGTCTCTTACGACTGATATTCAGGTTAATTCCTGATGAATGGTCGTTCATTGCAGCTTTCCTCTTCTGCCCAAAAATAGCCGAAGGTGGTTGACTCTTTATGCGTGTTTGCTGCATATGCTTCTTATTTTCCTTCAAATCATCACTTCCACGAGCAGAGAGAGCTGTCGAGCCCGTCTCTGAAGAGAGCGTAGGCGAACGGGATGGTGAGCGATGAATCGGCATGTCATCATGCAAGCCCTTGACCATCTCCATACCCATTCCATCCGACCCAATGCTAGTCTCAAGCGTACTTTGATAAGGAGTGACGCCGTGCATCTCGTGCACCTGCTTTCGCAGGGACTCGACATTTTCTTTGTTGCCAAGCCGTTCTTCTAGCTCGATCGCCTTAAACATGAGGCGTTGATTCTCTATCCGGAGTTCGTTGTTCTCCTGTTTGATCTTGACATGGTATTGAAGCTTTTGCTTGGGATTCTGATGCCTCATCATATTCTCGTTCACCAAGCCTAAATCCCGTACTTGCTCCATCAGTTTTCCATTTTCGGTCGCAAGTCCTTCAAAGAGTGCTCGAGTCTTGTCCCTTCTCTCGAGTTGTTGCTTAATAAGCGCCTGCTGTTCTTCTCTCATCTTGATCAGCAGCTGCCGTTGGGCCATAAGCTGCTCCTCTTTCAGCTTTTGTCTCGTCTCTTGAACAAGCAATTCCTTCTCATTGGCCTCTTTTTCTTCCTGCAGGGCTTTACCTCCATTTAAGGTCTCCTCAAGGCGTTCAACTCTGGCGTGCTCTTCCTTCAGTTCCTCTTCGAGCATTAGAATCTTGTCCTTCTGGATAATGACCTGCTCCTCCAAAGCTTGCAGCTGAGCTGTCTTCTGTTGTACTGTCTCAAGAGCTTGTTCTACTTCTCGCTCAGCACTCTGTCGCTGAATTTCAACATCCTTGAGTCGTTTCTCCATTTCCTCTGCAATCTTGGCTGTGCTTGCTTTAGCGTCCTCATGAAGTTGCTCGTTCATTTCTTGTGCCAATGCCAGATTTGCTTCCAGCTGGGTTGATCGTGTTTGAGCTTGATTAATCTCTTCACGCATCTTTTCCATCTCCATAGTGCGTTTCAGCTCGCGTTCGTGGAATCCCTGTTGCTGCCGCTCGGTGACGGTTGGGCCCAAATCTGCAAACTGTGCTCGAAGCTCTCGGAACTTGCGCTTGTATTCCTCATTCAATTGGTTTTCGCTAGTCTTCACAACGAGTTCGTTGCGGGCCTTGCTGAGTTGATGTTCCAATTCATCTTGCACTGTCCTGTACTCTATCTCTACATTACGGGTTTCATCACGCGCCTGTGCCAGCTTTTGCTCGCTCTCTCCAATCTTGCGCGCCATCTCCGAGACTTTTTCGCGGAGTTCATTCCTGGTGATTTCAAGACGGTCCTTCTCTAGACGCTCCTGTTGAAGTTTAATGGTCAGCTTGGTCAATTCTTGTTTTTGTTCATCCAGCGTCGTTTCTAAGGTCTTGCACTTGGAAGCTAATGACTCCATCTGACTCTTAAGGCGGCTCTTGTCCAGCTTCAACTTTTCAGCATCGAGGCCCAGAGCATCGTATTTCTCCTTGATAGCAGCCAGCTCTTCGTCAACCTCCTTCTTGGATATCAAAGCCTTCTCTGCGTTTGCGATACTTTCTGCGAGTGAACTCTTGGCTTCTTCAAGCAAGCGAGCTTGTTCCATAGCCTCCGATTCAAGCTTTTGGAGTTCTTTCATATGGGCCTCAACAAGGGTTTCACGTAAAGTATTAAGTGCACCTTCTCTTTCCAATCGAAGTTTAGATTCGCACTCCTCCAATTCCTGAGCCTTCTTTAATTCTAGTGCCTTAACCTGATCCTCCAGCTGCTTTTCACGTTCTTGGAGGGTCTGGCCCGCCTCATTCAGTTTAGTTTCGAGCAACTTATTCACCTCTTCAAACCTTAATTTCAATTTTGCAAGGTTATCCTGAACAGTCCTCAGCTCAGATTCCAATGCGCTCTTCTGCGTTTTCTCGGCCTATACCACATAACAGCCACGTCAGATTACTATACTCCATCTAATATAAACCTGCGCAAGCATTTTAGATAACGCTTCAATTACCTTAAGGGCTGTATCATGTTGGCTCACTTGCTGTTGCAGCTTGGAGTGATATTCTTCGGTTGCCTTGACGTTAGATTCACGCAGTGCTTCGAGCTCTTTTTCTAACGACGCATATGCTCCTTGCAGTCTGTTCTTTTGTAAATTCAATTGCTCACAATCATCCAATAGTTTTCGATGCTCCTTTTCTAATTCTGACCGACTGTTTGTCATCCTTGACTTCTCCTGTTCTAATTGGTTCTCAAGCATCTCCTTAGTCTTCTGTAGTTCAGCTTTAGCTGTTTCCCACCTAGTCTCTTTATCTTGAAATTCGTTGATTCTCCTCATGTTAATCTCAACTTGGTGATCATACTCTTTTTGATTCTCGATCAATCGCTGCCGAGATTCATCCAAGTCCTTAACTGTTAGCTTGAGCTGCTGCTCAATCTCTCGATGATTCTCTCGAAGTCGTTCCATCTCCTCTTCCAGCTGGACAGATGCCTGGCGCATCTCCTTCATCAACTCGACTTGTTCCTGCATCTCTCTATTCAGATCCATAATCTTTTGACCGGCATCCTGTTCCAAGGTCGAAAGTGCATGTCGACTGCTCTGGAGCTCGCTACCCAACTGCTCAGCTTGATTGGTTGCTTGCTCGAGATACTTCTCCATTGCCATCAACTGGAACTGAGCATCGGAGAAATCTTTTTCCAATGTCAATTTCTCCTCCATCAAGACCGAGTTCTCATCTTTCAAGCGATCGACATCACGCTTCAAAAGCGTCATCTCCACTGAGTCATCACTATGCATGTTTGTGTGAGCAAATATGCTCTCTGAGAGATTGATCCCCGCTGAAGAATCTTCTGCATTAAGGCTTGGTCGTTGATCCTTACGTACAGGCGTCGACATCCCAGTAGAACATCTAGCTCCTTGCCCTGCACCTTCTGCCGATGATGAGTTTGTATTCCCAAAATTTCCAGACAATCTACGATATTCAGCCTGCCTGGACTTTGTAACGCGTTGCAGAAGGGATTTAATGTCACTCGAGAACCGCCTGTCACTGTCTCTAACTTTTGGTGGCGACTCTTGCATGATGTCGTCGATACCTTCGATCTTTGAAAAATCAATATCCTCTAGATCCATATTATTTCTAGGCGTGGCACTACCAAGTTTTGAACGTAAGGTCTCATTTTCCTTTTCCAATTCAACAAGCTTTCCGGCAAGATCGTGGAGAAACTCTTTGTCCCTCTTTTGCTGCTCCTCCAACTCTTCAAGTCCTGCTTGGTATTTTTCGTACTTTTGTAGCATCTCTAAATAACAGAAAGAAACTCTTGGTGAATAAAGATTGCAAGTATAGGTCCAATATATAAGCTTCTTGCCTGTCCGTTGCACCAATTATATTACCTCGCAAACTCAAATTCTCCGCTTTGACCTTCAATGCTTCTAAAATAGACAATGAATGAATGAAAAGTGATTAGAAATACCCTTCATTATAAGGAAAAAAAAAAAAAAAAAAAAAAAAAAAAAAGCTTCTCACAGTACGTTTAGGACTTACCGGGATGGAAATCCAATTGTTTCCTAAGCTGATTAATTTCCTCTTGAAGAGCACTCTTTTCTGCTTCCAGCGCAGTGTTAGTTGCTCCCTTACGATATGAGGCCAGAGCACTTTCCTTAAATTTGATAATCAGTTGTGCTGATTGAATCTGCTTTTCTCGAGCTTTGCACGCATCATCCAACATAAAGCCTTTTTGTGTCATTGCTAAATGCTCCTCCTGTTCTAAACGGAGTTTAGCCAGAGTCTCAAACAACAGCTTCTCAGTCACAGTTGCGGGCTCGGCTAAAAAAAAAAAAAAAAAAAAAAAAAAAAAAAAGAAAGAAGCGATAGCATTGTTTGTGTCAGATTAGACCCCAGGTTTGTTGAAGATGATCCGAAATAGGAGAGAGTTGATAAAAGCAGATCTGTCACTTGCCTCCATTCGCAGTTCGCCTGCCTGCAAGTTCTGATTTGAGTCGTTGAATTTCAGCCCTGAGCTCGTTTACATTTCCTTGAATATCCTCATTTACAACAGCCTAAAGAAAAATAGCAAAATGAAACACCAACAGACAAAGCGTTTACTATTGATAATACAGATCATCAAAGAAATGAAAAATTCCTTTTTGCCTCAGTTTTAGCTTCATAATCTCTACCTTGTTTCTGATCATCTTTGCTCGTTGTGCAAAGCGAAGCGTACTCAGACTCTCTTGATAACACAGGGCTGAAGGTGATACATTAGCGACAATGAAAGTGTTTGAATTTCCTCCGAGTGAATCCTTGAGTAAAAATGTCAGTCGGCTATCGCGATAATGCTGAAGTTGAAAAAAAAAAAAAAAAAAAAAAAAAAAAAACTATATGTTGAACAAAAGAATAGCAACAAAGCATCATAAAATATACTTGGTTAATTTCATACCACGTGTCTTGAATGTCCTATTGCAATTTCTCCCAGAGCATTAATAACGGAACCAAGGCAAAGCAGACTTTTATTGATGTTTCCAGCCTCTTTTAGTCGGAGCCCCTCAGTGTTGGCTAGTTTTTGACGCTCTGATCCGGCAAGGTCCACAAGGTTGAACCTGGACTCACGAATGTGATTAATGCCGTCGATAAGCGCCATAGACTGAATGGTCAACATCAGAACAGTGTGAGAACGACTGGACTCACGGTTCATGGATGTTGCACTGATATGGCGGTTGGCTGATCCTTGCTCGAATAACTAATATAAATGGGGAAGGAGCGATGCAAAAGATAAAATGCCACAATGATAGGTCAGGATAAAAAAAAAAAAAAAAAAAAAAAAAAAAGAAATTGTGGTTCTTCTCGCTGGTAATAAATACTCGTCATGCTGCATTGGTGCTATCATACTTTGTAAGCGTCTTCTGGACTGTGAATCGATTCCTCTGTGACGCCATCAACATATACTCCTCTTTTGATATCCTCCCGAGTTGCTCTTGCTGTAGTTGAATTATCCAGAAGATCGTAAATCATTTCATTGTATCTAAAGCAATAAAGGGAATATTAAAAATGTATTGATATCAGTATGATTTCACAAGATCAGCTACACTTTGTTATAACCAAACAGTGTAATTTGTGCCCTACATTTCAATATAGGATGCTTTGCACAGGTATTTAACAGAGCTGACCATTTGTTCTTCTCTTTCGATGAGTTGAAATACTAGTATTGTGTATAAATATTCAACAAGAGATGAAATGATTTCAATTAATTATCTTCATAAGACATTTATGAATGTTGGGGAACATGCCTAGTATATGTTCTTTTTTTTTTTTTTTTTTTTTTTTTTTCTTGTTCTGCTAGACTTACAGTATTCTAGACAGCGCGGAATGATTCCCCGGTCCTTATGATTAACAACATTTGACATTTTAGACGGCCCTTGCATTGTATATGTTTTCCCACTTCCTGTTTGTCCATAGGCAAAGATCGTCTGCAGGAGAGGGAAATAAGAAATCCTAATGAGCTATCCTGATTCCTAGAGACTAGGCTTTTTTTTTTTTTTTTTTTTTTTTTTTGTTCGTTTGTTTGCTTCACTATTTTTTCATTGAAAATCTTTTCGCTTACTCCATTGTATCCTTTGACGCATTGCTCTACAATAGACTTTCCGACATCACTGTTAAGGCATTGACGATGAAAAGAGAGATTA